>NC_085872.1:45430679-45450679 GCF_034702125.1 Engraulis encrasicolus
TATTATTATTATTATTATTATTATTATTATAACTCATGCCCCTACAAGGAATAATGATAATAAATATAATAATTAATAATGATAATAACATCAACAGCAATACTGCCCTCCAAAGTGCAGTAACTAGACATTTTGTCAAAATTGAGTTAACCCATTTTCCTAAGCCCTTTTTGGGAAAAGGTGCCCTCTCCCTATTAAAACCTAAATATCTCAACCTACGAAGCACATCAAAACATGAAATAAGATGCATTTAAAGTCTAGAACCTTGATTTTGCACTAGAATAGTGTTCATTCAGCTCTAACATGCCCATATCTTTAATAAATAAAACAGCTCAAATCTCAAGAACTTGAATGCAGCGTATATGTCGCTCCAGGACACAATGGTTTAAGACTGAAAATGGTTTTCATCACACCTCCTTTGTCTTGTGACAAAGCAATACGGTCCAGCAATGAAGAAAAAAGAAGAAATGCATCTAGGCATCGGCAGCACATAAGGGTGAGAGAGGAGGGGGGAGAAGAGGAGAGGAGGAGGAAAGGAGAGGAGAGAGGACAGAGGAGAGGAGAGATGAGAGGAGAAGAGAGGAGAGGAGAGATGAGAGTAGAGGATGGGAGATGAGAGGAGGAGGAAAGGAGAGGTGAGCAGAGGAGGAGAGGAAGGTAGGATGAGTCTGACCAGTGCAGGAGAGGAGAGGAGAGGAGAGGAGAGGAGATGAGATGAGAGGAGAGGAGATGAGAGGGGAGGAGAGGAGAGGAGATGAGAGGAGAGAGGAGGAGATGAGAGGAGAGGAGAGAAGAGGAGAGGAGAGGATAGAGGAGAGGAGAGGGGAGGACAGGAGAGGAGAGGAGATGAGAGGAGAGGAGAGGAGAGGAGAGGGGAGGGGAGGAGGAGAGGAGAGGAGAGGAGAGGAGAGGAGAGGAGGGGAGAAGAGATGAGAGGAGAGAAGAGGAGAGGAGAGGAGAGGAGAGGAGAAGAGAGGAGAGGAGAGGAGGAGAGGAGAGATGATGAGAGATGAGGAGAGGAGAGGAGAGGAGAGGAAAGCAGAGGAGAGGAGAGGAGAGGAGAGGAGAGGAGAGGAGAGGAGAAGAGATGAGAGGAGAGAAGAGGAGGTGAATAGACTGACCTGTGTCCGCTGTGCAGGTCTGCGATCTTGTCCATCAGCTCTTGTGTTTGGGAGGCAGCGGGGGCCAAACGCAGCTAGGAACGGGAACAGAAGAAACATGTATTGCTCCATTTCTAGCTTGGTAAACCAGCGCCACCCGCTGGACACCGAAAATGTTCAGCTAGTGAGTGGGTCTGGCCTCGGATCTGAGAACGTTTTGAACGCTGTGCCCCGAGTCTGGCAAAACCAATCACAACGCAGCAATTTGTTTTCAATCAAAGCGGGCGGGGTTTTGAGGGAGTGACGACGAACTTCGCAACACCGTTGGGAAAGCACATCAACGGCAAAGATCACCGATTGGACAGAGTGCCTGCACGGTTTGAAAAAACAACAGGTTGTTCTCATCAACAATCTTTGGAGGTATCGTTCATCGGGGCCAGACTCCGGTCTCACATTTAGGCTGGTTTATCATGCTACTCCATTTCGACTATTTTTGGAAATTCAAAATGACGGACCATGGAGAAGATCCTTCTTTTCATGTATGAAGAATTTGATGGTGGTGGTAAGTGTTAATGAAAAAGGTAATATTAGTGAATGGGCAGCATAAAGTCTGGAAATAAACAACTACAAATCTTACACAGTGTCCCTTTAAGGGGCGGCGTACCTGTCCTAGGTAGCCCATGCCCATGTGTAAGTACCTGTCCTAGGTAGCCCATGCCCATGTGTAAGTACCTGTCCTAGGTAGCCCATGCCCATGTGTAAGTACCTGTCCTAGGTAGTCCTTGCCCAGCTCCTGCGGGTCGTGGTCCCCCAGTTCTGCCTGAGCGGTGAGGGCCCCCAGCACAGCATGAGTGGAGAAGGAGCAGGGCAGCCGACCCGACACGATGTCATCACGCAGCTGCAGACACAGGTAGTACCTGTAGATACAATACAGTACAATACAATATGTATTTATATAGCACAATATCACAGACATGGTATACAGGTAATACCCCCCCTGCTTTAAACGATTGGGGACCCCCCCCCTATTGGGGACCCCCCTGCTTTAAAGGATTGGGGACCACCCCCCCCCCCCCTGCTTTAAAGGATTGGGGATACCCCCCCCCTCCCCCCTGCTTTAAACGATTGGGGACCCCCCCTATTGGGGACCCCCCTGCTTTAAACGATTGGGGACCCCCCTGCTTTAAAGGATTGGGGACCCCCCCCCCTGCTTTAAACGATTGGGGACACCCCCCCCCCTGCTTTAAACGATTGGGGACCCCCCGCTTTAAAGGGTTGGGGACCCCCCGCTTTAAAGGGTTGGGGACCCCCCCTGCTCAAAAAAACAGGCGAAAAAACATCTGAGCCTATCATGCATAAACTAGGTTAGTGCAGAGGTAGAGATGTTTTTCACAAGGTCTTAAACCAATTTTTATGTTTATATTATATGTTTTTTTCTTCTTTTTTCTTTCTTTCTTTTCAATGTATGGTGCTTAAATGAATGTACAGATTTGTGTAGAACTTTTAACTGTGTGTGATTTTATTGTTGGACCCCAGGAAGAATAGCTGGGTCTGCGCCCAGCTAATGGGGATCCTAATAAACTAAACTAAACGATTGCATCGGTCTTGTCTTGTGAGCAGCGCCTTGATCTGAATGGGTCAGGTGTCAGTTTGAGAAGAGGCAGTAACAAAATAGTAGCGCCGCGAGCCATCCTACGTACTTCCGCCAAAGGATTGGCTCCACTACAGTAGTCTGGCCGTGCTTCTCTGTGGAGTGCCTGGAGCAGTAGGATTTTGATCGCAATGCCCCCCCCCAGAAAACAGACAATCAGGGCTTTGAACCATTATTTTTTTCCAAACGTTCCGTTCCGAACAGAAACGGAATTATAACGTTTCCGGTTATGAGTTCCACCAATAAATTGACGTTCCCGAACCGGTTAGAACAAAAAAATATTGTTCCCGGAACGGTTCATTTCATTCCTGTCAGCTGATTACTCCCCATAGGCCTAACTGACGTTAATTAACCAAGAAAGACGGAAGTGCAAATGAGTCAGCCTACATTCCAAATTGTTTATTCAAGTGGATGAAAAGAACGACGACCTAAGCAGAGAAGCGGAGAATAAACCTTAATGATAAAATGCGCGCTCCACGCTGACTTGGGTCATGGGGAGAGCTATGATGGACATTGTGAGTTTGTGCATATTTGAAACGGCCATGGATGCCCAATAACATAGAACATTCTCGGTGCGCTTTTAACACGCTTCTCTGCAATGTCTTACAACGATGCAATGGAAACTTGCACTTTTGTATGACAGTGGTTTCTCTTTTTTAAGATGTGGAGTGGAGACTTTGTAATCCACAGCTCTCTCTCCATTTAGTTAGAGAATGTCTGATGTCACACAGGACGTGAACCTCAGCCGTCATGGTAACGTGCGCAGGAAAATAATTACTTTTTTTTTAGTTTGAGGAACGGTATTAACCGGTATTAACCGGTATTAACCGGTTACCATTATTTTCAAATACATGGTCACGTTCCAGAACATAAAAAATAATAAAGTTTCCGGTTTTGTTTCTGTTCCCTGTAAAATACAAAAAGTTCCCGGTTTTCGTTTTCGTTCCTTGAACCGGTTCAAAGCCCTGCAGACAATAAACGAATAAGCACCCCACGTGGGGGCGAAAGGGCGCTCGTGACAATGACGTACACATCTGCGCCAGAGCCATTAGGCTGCGCTATGTTGTTGTTGAGTAACTGCCGGCGATTGGGTGAGAGGTGTCCACTAATTTCAAACCATAACTGAGTGCAAACTTCCTGCTTCCTGCAATCGCTTCAGAGCAAACAAATGCCAGACCATTAATACGAAATGAAATGGTAGTATTATGGGATGGTCAGGACCAGGCTAACAAAATAGTACAGTAAATAGGAAATGTGAACGCTATAAAACTTTCACTCTTTACCGAAAACACTCAACTACATCATAACAATATTGCTATGACAATACAGAGAGCCTTGAGTAGGTCTAACTGGTTAAGATGTGACCATTTTGAGGACATTAAAAGGTGCACTGTGCAAACATTTTTGTTGTTTATTTCCAGAATTCATGCTGCCCATTCTCTAATGTTACCTTTTTCATGAATACTTACCACCACCATCTAATTCTAAGTATTCATTATGACTGGAAAACTTTTCATACATGAAAAGGGTGATCTTTTCCATTGTCCGCCATTTTGAATCTACAGAAAAGACCTTTTTAAGCTGCAAAACTTACTTTACTTTGGTCATACTAGTAAATATTAGTTAATTATTGGGTAAATATTCATGAAAAGATCAAATTTGGCAATAGGCAACCCAGCTTCAATGAGTGGGCAGCATAGTTGCAATACCTTCTTTGACCATTTCCTGCACAGTGTACCTTTAAGGTTATAGCGGAGGCTCTGCTCTAAAGGGCCGTACACACACGTCGCTACTAGTTACTCTCTCAGCGAATGAAGTCAATAGAATGTCAATGTGTTCCAGAGAGTGTCGCTGGCGAGTAGGCGAGTACTGTACAAGCGATGCGATGTGGGCGGATCCCGAGTTGAAAATAGGCGAGTAAGCGAGTAACCAATTGGAAAGCAGAGTTCGGTACTTCTCGCCTGTCCGATTGGCAGTTAAAGCCGCGGGAACTTAGCCTGGTGAACCAGCGCCACCCGCTGGACGGCAAAATGTTTTGTCTACGGGTGGGTCTGGCCTCGCATAATGATTCAATGAAGCCAGAATGCCAAGAATCTGGCAAACCAATTACAACGCAAAGATGTGTTTTGAATCAAAGTGGGCAGGGTTTTGAGGGTAGGTTGTTCTCATCAACAATCTTCGGATGTATTATGGATCGAGGCCAGACTAAATTAGACATCCACATTTAGTCTGGTTTATCAGGCTAGCGGGAACTTTCAGCAAACGTTCCATGAGAGAGTGGCGAGTAGGCGAGCAGGCGAGAAGCTAGTAATGTGTGTGTACTAGGGATGCAAACGATTAATTGACTTTAATCGATCAATGCGTTAATCGATTAAAAACATTAATCGCAATTAATCGACAATTCAACTGACAAGAGACCCAGGTGAAATGGACATGTGAAGAGTGTGTGTAAAGAGGGGTGTGAATAGTGGTGATATTTAAAACACCTTTGGATTCAAGAATTGAAATAGAATGAATTTAATTGTGGTATTTTATCTCAATATTTAATTGAAATTTTTAGATTTAGTAGTTTTTTTTCGAGAAACATTGAGATTTTGGGGGGAAAACGCTGCTTATCAATTAACCGTACGTCGATCGATAAGACTATCAACTAATGATTAACAAATGAATCGATAATTTGCATCCCTAGTGTGTACGGCGCTTATGAGGTTAACAAACCAAATGTGAAAGAGTTCAGCATCACCTGGTGAGGTCCTCCTGCAGCTGGGCGGGGTCAGGAGGATAGAACTTCACACGGAAGGAGAAACTCCACTGGCCACCTGGGGGGGGGGGGGGGGGGGGAGTGGAGAGAGAGGGAGGGGGGAGTGGAGAAGGGGAGGGAGGGAGGAGGGGGGGGGGGGAGGGAGAGAGAGAGGGAGAGGGGGAGAGGGGGGAAGAGGGAGGGAGAGAGGGGGGATGAGAGAGAGAGGGATGGAGAGAGATGGGGGGAGGGAGGGAGAGAGGGGGGGAGAAGAGAGAGAGGGATGGAGAGAGAGGGGGAGAGAGAGGGAGAGAAGGGGAGAGAGAGGGAGGGAGAAAGAAAGAGAGGGAGAGAGGGTGGGATGGAGACAGAGAGGGGAAAAGAGAGCGGAAGAGAGAGAGAGAGAGAGAGAGAGAGAGAGAGAGAGAGAGAGAGAGAGAGGAAATAAGAGAGAGAGAGAGAGAGAGGGAGAGAGAGGGGGGGGAGAGAGAGAGAGAGGGAGAGGGGGAGGGAGAGAGAGAGGGGGGGAGAGGGAAGGAGAGAGAGAGGGAGGAAGGGTGGGTGAGGGGGAGAGGGAGAGAGAGAGAGGGAGGGTGAGGGAGAGAGATAAGGTTTTTAAAGTACGGTTGATTAGGGTTTTTTTGTTTAGTAGTATGTAACTTGTAAACAAAAAAGGTATCGTACACCAATAGAGCGTTAATGAGATGCTGGCCAGTTGTGTACACAAAAGCCGAAGAAAATACAGAAAATGCCGCACTCTCTGCTCCTTGTTTTATTTGTAGATAAGTGGCGTTTCAGCCCTCAGGCTAGTTTGAAGCAGGCCAGGGGACCGTAACGTCACCTCACTACAAATAAAACATCAAGCAGGGTGCGCAGAAACTGTAATGTCAAAGTTCACCCCATTCCGTAATGGTGAAGAATCTTTTTTGAAAAATACTGGATCCAAATTGTGATCCGGATCATCGCCAAAATTTAATCGCTTGTTCTTTTTGTCATTTCCAACAACACCACAAAATTTAATTAAAATCCGTTCATAACTTTTCTGCTGACAAACAGACAGACAGACAGACAAACAAACAAACAGCGTGACCGAAATCATATCCTCCGTGCCTGAGGTAAATAGCAGTATAGTTGCAATATTCTCTTTGTAGTCCTGGACCAGCCCTGTAGACCCGTTCGCAATTTTGAGTTGAGGGCGTTTCTCACTGGATTTGAGTTAGTGGGTTCCTAGACATTAAAAATCACGGAGGTGCTCGTCCACCATAGTGCCAGATTTTTCACAATATGGCTGCCAAATATGGCCGCAATTGCCTATGACAAATATCTGTCTTTTTTACTTTTAAACTGTTTATACACATGTCATACATCAATTCTGACCAATGTTTGGAGAGGAATTCAATTCTGACAATTACATGAGGATGATGTGTGATTTTGACCTTAAAAGGTCATTGCCAAGGTCAAATTTGCTATTCTGAAGAACGTTAATAGTACGTAAATGAGAGACAAATGATCAATTATGGCATGAGGAGTTATTTACTGATATTACTATGATTATTTGTATCAGTATAGTCCTTAAAAGGTCAAGGTCAATGTCAAGGTCAAGGTCTTTTTCCTATTCTGAGGAACTCAGCCATGTGCTTGCCCATTAGGTCATTTTTAAGAATAAGGAACTGCCACTATAAATGTAAATCTAACATTTCTAACATTTAATATTTCTTAGCACTTTAGGGACCATCATAACAAACAATTAATGCATAAATGTGATGATAAAGACCTAGGCTTAAATTAAGCCCAAAACACAATACATTTACTAAGGTGGAACATTGTATCATTCTAGTGATTAAGTTATTTGAACTCGAAAAATCATGTTATCATTATGATCATCATATCTTGTGATAATGGTTTCAGGCATTTTAATGGCAGGAGTATGCCAGGTGTGTGCTCCTGCCACCCATGTTGCTTAGGCTCATGCCTTATTTTGGGGTCCTTGGTTCTTGTAAGTATGTTGCAGACTCTATGAACTAGAAATGCCCCTCTCTGAATGTGCCCTCTTATAGCACTACTGATGGGAGGAAGAACATTGATTCCAGCACCACTGCTGTACATTTCTACTCTGTGATCATGAAATATTACAGCTGTTGTGGTTGATCTGGCCCCAGCCCAGACACGCACCAAGTACTTCTCAGACAATGTTGCATCTTGCTCGGTCAATATTTTGGCCTCTCCAAAGTTAGCCAAGTAATGGACTGGATCAGAAACCATGGCTGCATGTTTAGTCCCAACCTCATGCAACCCCCCTGCTCATGCAATGATCTTCTTACAGGATATGTTCTTTGATCACAGTCAGTGACGCTCCAAGATGAGAGACTAATTGATGGAGGGGAAGCATTCTCCTCATCTAACCAGTGCCATACTGCTGGTAAATCTCCTGCATACCAAGTTCTTGGAAATATGGGCTGTAGTGGAGAAGCAATGCAAATGTGTCTGTATCATTTGAGTCTATAACAACTTTTCTGCTCTGCCTCACACGAACAGCACACTCAACATGCACCAACAACCTGGCCTAAGCCTCATCAACGCAGTTCAAGAGCTCTGGAATCTCTTCACCATTAGCTGACTTTGCTGGTAGCACCTCATCATCAACAACAACAGGGCTGACAATGACAGTAGTATTGCCTCTGGTTTGATAATAAATCATGTCTGGAACTAACAATTGGAGATTTCACTTGTTCTCCACAGAGGCCCAGAACTTATCAAGTTGGTGAGGAATGGGTGTTTGTCCGTTCATGCCAATGATGTCAACGGCTGTTGTTGAGTTGGTACGTCCCATGTGTTCACCTTCCTTCAATGACATCTCAATGTAGGAGTCACAAGATGGATGAGCTCTGGATGTCAGCAGAGGGTTATTGCTGAGTTGATGATGGCATTGATGACAGCGCCTAAATTCTGCCAGAGGCATCTGACGGATCTTTGACATGAAGTCTACCCGAACATGAGGGCAATATGTAGACTCAGAGCTTCATTGGGTGAGATTAAGGTGAGGCTCAATTTCACTGACAAGCTTTGACTTGTTAACAACCAACGGAAGGTCACCATCTAACAGGGGTGATGCTGAAAGGACATCATGAGATCTGCTGAATACTCATGCCCCGTTCCTTAGCAATGTCCATTCTCCTATGTGCCTCAGCTATGTCTTTAGATGAGACCAACTTCTGCTCCTTTACGATGATTGCTGGTGTCTTCTATGGTTGATCTTTGTACTGCAGAAGATTCCTTTTTGAAACAGTTCCACTTATCTTATGTTCGTGAGAACTAACCTATCCTGGCTGTATAAGCTGAAGACAAGCTTGCAAGCAAGCTTTGGAGACGGTTGCGCAGGCGAGGTGCGACAACCTGGTTGCTCAGCAGATTGTGCAGTGGAGCGGGCGCATTGAATGGTCACTGAGTATGGATTCTGACCCTAGTAACACAGAACGTAAAGAGAACGTTTGACTTTTGGTTCTCTAAAGGTTGGGTTATTACCAAACCAAAATTTACCACTTAGAAACGTTCCCTTTGGTTACAGTAAAAACCAAGCAGGCATTGGTTCCGGTTCGGTTCTGGATACGTTTCGGATACGTAATTTTTGGTTCTGTTTTGGTTCTCACTGGGTTGCCAGGAAAGTTTAATTTAAGTTCCCAGAACGATATATGTGTGGTTCCCATTCCATTCCCTCGCCATTCTCTCACCGTACCTTTATTGCTTTTCATGTTTGTTCCCTCATCGTTCCCATATGGTTCCCATAACCTTGATGGTTACATTATAGGTCTGGTCTTGTCTGGTTCCCTAGACGTGCTCCTGATGTTCCCCCAACTTTGTTTATACTGTGTTGTTCAGAGCATAAGCAATGATGACTGTCCACCCGATTCAATCACAGTGTTTCCCATACATTGAGGAAACTATGGCGGCCCGCCATAGTTTAAATTTGGCCGCCATAGTTTACGAAAATGTAAAAAAAAAAAAAAAAAAAAAAAAAAAGATTTTTTTTTTTTTTACTTTTTTTTTTTTTAACGATATCCGATTTTGAATTTCCTTCGCATTTTCCTCCTGGAGTAAATACATCCTATAGACTCTGTATTGGTTAGATAAGTAGTCCCACGGTAACACAGAATGAGGGGAAAGCATTAGGAAGTGACCGTAAGGGTATTACAGTTGATTCATGTGTGCACACGTGTAACATCGGGTGAGTAACAGAACAGAACATGTGCGCAACGATGCGTTATGACACGCCGATATGCGAGGATCTTCGTCCAAATCGCTAGTCGCATGCATCATCGCTAACTGTAACTGCGTTTACATCGCGTGCCGCGTGTAAGGGAAATGTTAGTTGTTGACATGTATGGAATTCACTTCAATTTGTGATGTTTCTTGCTTCAGTTGTGGACAAAACGATTGGCCAAACTCACAATAGAAAGCCTTTGCTGTGCTACTGTCCCAGAGAGCTGAAAAAAAACCTTCATAGAAGGAGTCACACTTAACAGGGGTGTTAACCAATCCAATGAGTTCTCTCATTGCTCTCTCTCTCTCTCTCTCTCTCTCTCTCTCTCTCTCTCTCTCTCTCTCTCTCTCTCTCTCTCTCTCTCTCTCTCTCTCTCTCTCTCTCTCTCTCTCTCTCTCATAGCCTACTATTTACCCATAACAAATGGTGAATTTCTGAGCCCTTTTTAATTTGTAGCCTATACCACTGAAGGCATGATAATGCTTCATCATATTTTAGAAATAGGGCCTATGTGCCTTTTATATACCAAATGTTTATCATTTTGAAATTGTTTCAGTTGTTTATGACTTGTGTATGACTGAAATGATCTCTGCATACTATCAGTGCTGCATTGCTTTGTAAAGATTGGCTATTCAACACACTTTAAAAACACACTGAAAAGATACGGCCATAGTAGCCTACTGAAAACATTTTGTTCATAATAATGGTGATTAATAAATGGTGGTCTTAAATGTTCATACTGACATCCTTGAATATGACTTGGTAGATCACGGCAGACCATCAACTTCAAAAGTAGATCTTGGTTAAAAAAAGGTTGGGCACCCCTGCTACAGAGAGAACCACAAGTGCTTGAAAGACAGGGATCAAAAGCCTAGTCAAGTTGTTGTAGTTTACTTGGGTTTGGGAGCAATATAAAAAACCTTCAGAGAAGGGACAGTTGGGATGAGTTTACTAACACTCCCTAGGCTTTGTTTTACAGTTGTAATGAGTTTGGTGACAGACCTTCATTGACACAGCAGAGGAGACATCGGGCTGCATATAGAAATTAATGTGTAATGAATGTGAATATAGACATAAATGTGTAATATGTTGTTCAGCCCTTTTAATGGGAGGAATTTGGAAAAAAACTGGCCCTGTGACCAGCACCCCTCATGTAGAATGTGTACGCCTACAGATATGTGTGGGGGGAAAAGGCATAGCCTACCCTCTAAGACCCTTTTTGTCTATGCGTTAACAATTTCACAGTGCTCTTAAATTCTTATCTCTGCTCCTATTTTATTTTATTATTGTTTCCCAGACCTCTGCATGAGGGACGAATGAAACTGTGTTGTAAACAGAAATTATTCACTGTACTGCATTTTTTGACAATGACAATGTACTACTATTATACAAGTCATGGGTAAAATCTTATGTAGCCTTATTTCTCAAAATATAAATGGCTGAAATACAGGCCCAGGCCTACAGTTTCTCCATGCGCCAATGTCATACTGTAGTCATTGTTTTGCCGTTTTGCATTTACGCTGCAAGAATACACACCCCCCCCCCCCCCCCCAAAAAAAAAGGCCCGTGTGAGAAGGACCCCCCCCCGGACAAAATAAACCCTGGCTGCCCCCATAGTTTCCAAAATTTCTGTGGGAAACACTGAATCATATACGTCTACATATTAGTAACAGTATTTCCTCCAGATTATATCATGTACACAATCTATTTTTTTTATTCCATTTCATTCATTTAACTCAACTTGGTTTGGTTGATCCAAGGTTTGGCTGTGCACACAACATCACACAAAAGATGTGGTGAGTGAAAGAAATAGCTTGAGAACTTGTTACACCTTTGCCGGTAACAAGCAGGCCCCTCACAACCAATCTGTCCATCAGCACCTGGCCAAACCTAATTACTTAGGGCTGGTATGTCATGATTCAATTGCTTGCACCTGAAAAACTCCTAATCAATCTGGTCACATGGTACTCTTGAGCCTCTATATAAACCTGGACTGTCAGAGTGCTTTAGTCATTTGCCTGCCTGCCTGCCTGCCTGCCTGTTGGCTGGTCAGCATGGCACAGCATAGCGCTTCTTTACCTGCTTTGCAAGCACGCTAACAGCGCTTTTGACTTATGGCATTTGTTAGCTACATCTTGTGCCTTGCTTCGTGAGCTAGTCAGTAACAGCACATGTTACATTGCTTGCTCCATTGTGCACTTGCTGTAGATGGTATGGTTATCTTTAAACTTCATTAAGGAAAATATTTGGTATTAATCCCCACTAGGTTGTGTTCATACATGCTCAGCTGATACTTCTCTCACATTGTGGTACAATACTGCATAGGCTGACATATAAAATATAGACATATATATGTTTTCAGCAGCTTTACACATCATTTTAAGAGAGCAGTGTGCCAAACTGATGCCAGGCGCAGGGTGTTTCAATCATGGTGGAGGATGGGAGGTGCTTAAGTACCATGATCAGGGTACCTCAAATATGGTGAGAGATAGTGGGGCAGGACCAAAACACATTCACAATAATAAACAATGTCGGGGGAACATCAGGAGTATGTCTAAGGAACCAAATATGCAACCAACAAGGTTAAGGGAACCATATGGGAACGACAAGGGAACAAACATGACATGAACAGGAATAAAGTGACGGTGAGAGAACAATAAGGGAACGGAATGGGAACTACACATATAACATTCTAGGAACGAAAATTAAACTTTCCTGCCAACCAAGTGAGAACGGAAAAATAACCAAACATTACTCCCTGGGGACGTACCCAGAACTAAACTGAAACCAAGGGCTTGTGTTCCAGGAACCTTCGTAGAACTAAAAATTGTTAGTAGGGGAGGATCCACCACAAAGTCTAGCAACAATCACACATTTCAGTTGAATGTAAGGCGTGGAGTGGTGCTCAATGCATGTTGGAGGTGGCATTCTGTCTGCTTCAAAGTGGTGTTGTTGGTGAGAAAGTTGAGGACATCAGTGATCATTCTAATCTGATGGAAAGAGCTCAAACTTTGCTGCAACATTAACAATGCGTGTGGCTCCTACTACATAGTGTCCTCCATGACCCTTGCATACTCTCTGAAAGCTGCTCAACCTTTATGTCACCTCCCACAGCACAGTACTAGCCATGGCGATCCTGCACAACCCACTGACCTACAGAAAAGCAACGGTACAGCTCAGAATGTGTTAACACTAGAACCTTGATTTATTCAAGATACCATGATCCATAACATAGGTAATTAATGCAATTACGTACTGCAAAATTTGGCATAGGACGTTATGGTAGCCACATATTGATTTATTTTCCTTCTCTTTCAGAGACAACAGCATTTTTAATGATGGCCACCAAATCCCGCCAAACTTCAAAGAATTGGTAGAGCTCTGACTTGTCTTGATTCAAGCTCTCCACTTGCTCAATCAAGGCCTCAAACTCAAATTCTGGGCAACTGAAGCCAGTGAAGTGTGCAATGCCTGTACCTGTGCAAGCACTGGATAGTCTGCTTTGTCCTTGTGAGGCCGGAATACCTCCCACTGGAGAGACATGCATCAATGCATCATCCAGGCCAGAACCTTGAGGCAATTTTCCCTGATATCTGAGAATAACACGCATCCAATGCAAAGGGCCAATACAGTGGAAGAGATCCTTGAAGTGCTCCGTCTCGTGCAGGTTTCATCACACCAAATTGCCATTGATGCCTTGTTCATCTGTCTGCGAACACTGGAAGCTGGATAGGCAGTGTCTGACAGTCGCACACTCAGAAATGGGTCTTGGTATTATTGGAAGGAAGCCAGCACGCATCATTGGCACAACAGCAGATGAGACAAGTGTGTGTACAGCAGCCTGCATCAAAAGGTCTCCTCCTGACACACCAGAGCGAATCAGGCTGATCAAGCAGCCACACTTTCCTGATAAACCTTTTGCAGTTGCAACATGCAGTAATGTTGCTTGCTTGTTTTCAGGATGCAGCAACATGTCTGGTGGTAGGGCAGGTCGAACCACTGGCTTTGCATGATCAGGTACCTCTTGGCATGGTAAATTCCTCTGCAGTATATCATCAGCTTGGCTTAATTCTGTGCCCGACACTGGAGACTCTTGAAGGTGTGTGTTCACAGAAGCATCTTGAAACGGTAATAAGGTTGCAGAGTGTGAACCCTTGGTACCAGAAAGTGATGATTTGTCAGCATAATCAGAGTTGGATACCTGGCAATGTATAATCCTCCCTTGTAAAAGTACTAGGTATGGTTTTCTGTCTGTTTTTCGAGCATTCCACAACATAGCTAGCAGGAAGACTGGTTAGATCTGATTGTCTGGTAGCTTGAACATGAACCAATCCTGTGAAAAGTTGCGAGAAGGTTCTTGATGTGAAGGCTTTTGCTGTGGGAAGCATCATATGCAATGGTGTTCGCCTTATTCCGCTTTGAATGTTATGCACAAGCATTCGAAAGAGGCAGTGAAGTTGTATTCTCTTGTGATGTCTGACACACTTCTCCTCTTCTAGTGGGGGCTCCTCTCTGTGTTGACTGTTGCAGTGCATATAATGTCCTGTCCTCTGACTGTGTGGAAATGTTAGATTTATATTTATAGCGGCTGTTCCTTATTCTGAATAATGACCTAATAGGCAAGCACATGGCCGAGTTCTTCAGAATAGGGAAAAGACCTGGAACATGACCTTGATCTTGACATTGACCTTTTAAGAACTACACTGACACTATACTGACACAAAATAATCATAGCGATATCAGCGAATAACTCCTCATACCATAATTGAGAATTTGTTTCTCATTTTTACAATGAAAGTCTATTGACATTCTTCAGAATAGCAAATTTGACCTTGGCAACGACCTTATAAGGTCACAATCACACACTCTCCTCATGCAATTGTCAGAAATGAATTCCTCTTCAAAAATTGGTCAGAATTGATGTATGGCATGTGTATAAACAGTTTAAAAGTAAAAAACACATGTTTTTGTCATAGGCGATGGCGGCCATATTTGGCGGCCATATTGTGAAAAATCTGGCACTATGGTGGACGAGCACCTCCGTGATTTTTAATGTCTAGGAACCCACTAACTCAAATCCAGTGAGAAACGCCCTCAACTCAAAATTGCGAACGGGTCTACAGGGCTGGTCCAGGACTATTGGCCACTGAGGTAAATAGCAGTATAGTTGCAATACTCTCTCTGGCCACTGAGGTAATGAGCAGTATAGTTGCAATACTCTCTCTGGCCACAAGCCTACATACTCCACATTTACTAATCTTGATGAGAGAAGCAGAAATGTCACCTTGAATCTGCTTCTTCAGTTCTTTGTTTGGATCCAGCCAGTTCTGTGGGGCACAAAGGAACACACAAACAAACATCATGTTACTTGCAACTGTAGGTTGGCAAATGTAGGTACAGTAGGTTTGTAAATGTTTGTAAATTGTTAATAAATCTTTTTTTTTAAGGGAAGGCTGCTGTTACCAAAATGCTACCATATACTGTACCATACAAGTACCAATATTGCATCGAATCGAGAAATCGTAATACACAGAGTCACGATACTATATTGCGATGCAAGAAGGCCCTTTCACAGTTCTATTACCCCTTAGTCCAGGAAATAACAACGATATTATATTATAATTTAATACATAAATGGAATAAATAAATAAACAAATAAATAAAGGTATAAACATGTACCTTCTGTCCCTCTGTGTCGCAGTAGACCAGTCCAAAGTAGTCTCGCTCAAGCAGGTTCAGATGAGAGCACACCTGCTCAAACAACACCTGGCCTTTGTCCCGCTTCTAGATCACAACACAGAAAAGAATAGAATAGAAAAGAACATAGAATAGAATAGAATAGAAAATAGAACAAAATAGAACAAAACAAAACAAAACAGAACAGAATAGAAAATAGAATAGAAAAGAATAACATAGAATAGAATGCTTTAATTACGTACACTACACACATTCACAATGAGATTGAAAGCGTTCACTTCAGTGCAGACAAAAAACGCATGTACTGTCACAGTGGGCTATTTAGAGAGGGGTATGAAGAAGAAAGGGGGGGGCATTGTGCTAAGCCCCCCACATTTCGAGTCTCGAGAGCTTAGGTAATATCCCAACCCTGCCCCGACTGGCACTAGATTCCTGTCTCCATTTTCACTGTAAGCTAAGAAGCCTCAAAACAAATATCTCACACACACACACACACACACACACGCACACACACACACACACACACACACACACACACACACACACACACACACACACACACACACACACACACACACACACACACACACACACTCACGCACACACACACACACACACACACACACACACACACACACACACACACACACGCTTAAGCGATGGCTACACACCTCCACTTTGATGGTGTGGTCCGTTCCGTCCAATAAGGAGATCCGACACGTCATCTTCCCCAGCTGATTGGTGGGCGGGGCTTGCAAACGGGAGTTTATTATTGGCTCGTGGAGTCTACACTCGGCGGCACCTAGAACATCACATTTGGAAGTAGCATTTTGATGTCCCACTCAGAAAAATGAAGGACTTTCAACTTTACGGCTTTCCGGTGGGTTTCTGCAGATATTTTATTATTGCTCCAGATTGGAACAGGGAACGTCTTAGCGAGAGACATCATTCCCTGTGATATCTCTAGTTAGGAAGCCCGATTCCTGGTGGCATCGTTCAGCCTTATATAGGTCTTGGCCCACCCAGGGCCAGAGCCTTCTCATATGCTAATCAGCTCAATCACACCTCAGCTGACAGGCCCTCACACTCAGGCACAGACTAGCCTTAACACAACTGGAACTCTATATATAGTCACATACATATACATCTATATTCCTGCATATACATGTACATATAAGAATCTACACAAGAATCATATAAGAATAACATTTTACGACAGTGCCTCGGACCCTCTCTCTGCTCTCTACATGTGTTTCTCTGGACACCGATGACACCTGAAGTCTCTTGACAACAGAGGAATCTCTCTCTCTCTCTCTCTCTCTCTCTCTCTCTCTCTCTCTCTCATCACATTCATAATTTGTTAATGATAAATGTTAATTAAGTGCTTACAAAGCTTTTTCAAGGGGCCGCTGTTGTTAGTGAAATGTTACCATATTATAATTGAATAAATAAATAAATGTATAAATAAACGTATTACATTACACTAAGCTGACGCTTTTATCTAAAGCAATTTACAGTTATGTACAGGGTATTGGTTACAGTCCATGGAGCATTTACACATTACATTACTCTCTGCTTAGCCGACACTTTTTTATCCAAAAAGCGGCTTAGAGTTAATTTAACTACAGGGTACTGGTTACAGGTATTTATATGTTTAATTATATACAGTATAATAGATACATTACATAATATATATCATTACTATATAATATATAATTACATAATATATAATTAAAAGTGTTTAATAAAGCATTTTCTGACTTACTGTCTGCCAACGCTGAGGATGAAGTAGAGGAGCCCTCTGCAATCTGGGAGGGGTGGCCAGAGAGAGACAGACACACAGATACATGTTAGCACATGAAGAAGACACACATGTAGTCCACAAAGATACATCATGTAGAAAAAGTGGCGATATCAAGACCAGAAGGGGGGACAATCCCCTCCATCCCCCCCTACAAATTGTACCCTGTGTGTGTGTGTGTGTGTGTGTGTGTGTGTGTGTGTGTGTGTGTGTGTGTGCGTGTGTGTGACTCACCGATAGTGTGTGTGTGTGTGTGTGTGTGTGTGTGTGTGTGTGTGTGTGTGTGTGTGTGTGTGTGTGTGTGACTCACCGATAGTGTGGGGGTGTGATGTTGGTTGTGTCCAGCAGGGGGCGACGGTGGTGCACTCTGGGAGTCAACACCACACTCTGCTGCTGCTGCTGCTGCTGATGCTGACGCTGCTGACGCTGCTGACGCTGCTGTTAGACAGACACATGACCACACACAGGAAACAGTTATGCCTCTTTTCCACTGCCAGATTTTCTGGTAGGCCTACTGGTAGCTCAACACAGCACGACTAGGTGGCCATTTTTTGCTTTACGATGGAGCTGTGTCATGACTCATGCCTATTCGAAAAGCAAAAAGTGGCGGCCGAGTCGCGCTTCCAGGTAGCAAGCACAGTCGGCCGAACTTTGGCTGAATGTCGGCATTGTCGGCTGAGTGTCAGCTCGTCAAGTTTACTCTGATCTGTCCTTTGATTCCTAATTAAGAGGTGGTTCGGTTGCGTGACGCTTTCAAAGCAGAAACTAGACTGCCTGTGCAGTCGCCTTCGACTGCTTAAGGTATATCCCCGAAACGCGACGCTTCCAGTCCCCAATCATTCCTACCACTCCCGTCCACCTTTTCATGAACGTTTATGATACAAAATATAAAATAAATATATTTAATATCTATACATAGATCAATGACGTGCAGAGGCTTAAAACCAAATGACTATTGTGAAAATGAAGGAAAAAATGGGGCAAATGGTAACACTGTTTTAATGGTTCACTATTACAGTGGATATACCACATTAGGTACAGTGTAATAACCAGTGTAACAATATTTAATACCACGTCATACCAGTGTGACACCATGTACCAATTTTGTACTTATATCATGTAGGCTATTTGTGTGTAAGTGGTATTACATGGTATTGCATATTTGTACACTGGTATTACACTAGTATTACATGGTATTACATATTGTTACACTGGTTATTACACTGTACCTGGTATTGCCTATTTTTACACTGATATTACACTAGTATTACATGGTATTAAATATTGTTACACTGGTTATTACACTGTAGGCCTACCTGATATGGTAGATTCACTGAAATGGTGAACCATTAAATTAAGGAGTTACCGGGCAAATCAATCCACCCAGTCAGAAGTTATGGGCCAAATAAAAATTCCACCACTTTGAAAGTGTTGACGTCCAAACTGTAATCAGTTCATGAACCTACCCTGCAGCATTCACACACCAAATCTGGGACAAATCCATCCACCCGGTCAGAAGAAATGGGCCAAACAAAAATTCGGCCATCTTGAATTCGGCCATCTTGAAATTGTTGACCTCCAAACTCGAATCAGTTCATGAACCTACCCTACAACATTCACACACCAAATCTGGGACAAATCCATCCACCCGGTCAGAAGTTATGGACCAAACAAAAATTCGGCCATCTTGAATTCGGCCATCTTGAAAGTGTTAACCTCCAAACTGTAATCAGTTCATGAACCCACCCTAGAGCATTCACACACCAAATCTGGGACAAATCCATCCACCCGGTCAGAAGTAATGGGCCAAACAAAAATTCGTCCATCTTGAATTCGGCCATCTTGAAATTGTTGACCTCCAAACTCGAATCAGTTCATGAACTTACCCTAGAACATTCACACACCAAATCTGGGACAAATCCATCCACCCGGTCAGAAGTTATGGACCAAACAAAAATTCGGCCATCTTGAATTCGGCCATCTTGAAAGTGTTAACCTCCAAACTCTAATCAGTTCATGAACCCACCCTAGAGCATTCACACACCAAATCTGGGACAAATCCATCCACCCGGTCAGAAGTAATGGGCCAAACAAAAATTCGGCCATCTTGAATTCGGCCATCTTGAAATTGTTGACCTCCAAACTCGAATCAGTTCATGAACCTGCCCTAGAGCATTCACACACCAAATCTGGGACAAATCCAAACATCCGTTCAAAAGTTATCGCGTTAACACGAAAGACCTTACGCGGCGGCGGACGCGGCGGCGGCGGCGGACGCGGCGGCGGTGCACGCAAAACCATTACATCCCCGACGCTCCGCGTTTCGGGGATATAATGAAGCTTTATTCAGAATTGAAAGGAGTTAACTCTGAATTAGGCCTAAACGTCTCATGTAAACGTAGCAAATGATGCTTTACACCAATCTGGCCAATTCTCAGCTTCATAGTTTGTGTAGCTACTGGACTGTGCCACTTCACCACTGCAGTAGGCTATTAAAAAAATTAAACAATCGAGCGACACCACATGTAGATACTAAAACGTTGATTTCTCTTTTCAATTTTAATATCAAAGTAATTAATTGTCAGAATGGGCAAATAGAAATTGGTATCTGTAAACTTATCTGATTGAGCACTGCTGATAGCTGCCCCCCATATATGAAAGTCAAAGCCCAAAGCCCAACTGGGAAACTCCAACTCCAACTCGCGCAGCACTATGTCTCTCTGTAATGTCATGGCAATGTTGTTATGATGTAG
>NC_085872.1:45453179-45455679 GCF_034702125.1 Engraulis encrasicolus
GTTACGTTTAACTTATTAGGAACCTCATCTTGCATTGGAATGTATTCATTCAGCTCTACCAAAGCCAAATGTTTCATAAAAAACCACTCAAAGTCTCAAGGGCCGCAATGCAGCGTATACAGTTTTTCTCGATTGGTTTGGCTAATTTCTCGAAACTGAGATGACATTCTCAAAACAACACGGACAAATCTCCAAACCAACTTGCAATTTCCCACAAAAGAATGGCATTTTTCATTGCTTTCATCAAATTTCAAATGCTTTGTACATGTCTCAAATGTTTAGTACATCTCGGCAGATGGCTATGTACAAGTACCCTACAGTTGACACATTGAGCATACATTTAGCACATTTTCCAAATAAATTGACCTTTCTTATCCAAACAAATTACTCAATTCTCAGTCTTGCCCTCTCCAAAACATGTCAGCATGATTTCATTGTGTGAGTCATCATATGCAAAGTAGTCTACACAATTGTCAAAACAGTCAAGGACATAATATTTTAAGAATTTCTTTACTGTAAGCAGTAAATTCATGACAGTGTTCAACAGGCCAGATGGTATTGTGTATACTACAGTTTCCTCTGTTATTTGGCTAATTTCTTGACATTTTTTTCAAACGGCATTCTGTGGAAGGAATGTAGTTTCGACACACAGGTAAACTGTTTTTGGAGTGATATGAGCAAGTGATGAGGATCCATGTAGTTATGCTGAACCATCCAGTTTATTTTGACAGAATGACTAAATGAATGCAAATGAGCCAAACCAATTGAGAAGGATATATGCCATTTTTATGGTACTGACTATTTTATGTGGGAGAAGGTTTAGTGGTGATGCAAGAATGAGCTGTTTTGGGAGGTATATGACATTTTGCTAGTTATCTGAAGTGTTGTGCAGACGTGTAAGAATGTTTGGCCAAATGACCCAATGGTTATAGGAATGTCATCTCAGTTTCAAGAAATTAGCCGAACCAATCGAGAAAAACTGTAAGTCGCTCCAGGTGCCAAAGGTCAAACAGCATGTACAGCATGCAGCATCAGGCTTGAGTCAGCAGCTCCCAAACGTTTTCTGCTGGGAGCCCCTTTTGGATAGATAGATAGATAGATAGATAGATAGATAGATAGATAGATAGATAGATAGATAGATAGATAGATAGATAGATAGATAGATAGTAAATAGATAGATAGATAGATAGTAAATAGATAGATAGATAGTAAACCTCCCTCCGATAGCCTCATACTGTGCAGATGCCGTTGGGCCGGGAGACTAGTGTCTTGGCCCAGCGGTATCGTACTGTGTCTCCCATTGCCGGACCGTTGTAGTTGACGAGGTCGCACGTTCGATCCCCGAGGGGGGTGAACAGGTGCAAGATGACCTGCGTCACACCTGCCCACCACAAGTGCAGTGAGAGGTCCGGCCGGAGTGGAGGACAGGAGTCGCAAAGGTGATAAAGGATAGCTTCAGCCAATTTCAACATGCAGTTGTAATGCTCACACTACCATGGACTTGTCAGTGCCTGAGATTGTTTTCTTCTTCTTCAGCCTTTTCCGCGATCCTGGTCAATGTAATGGGGGAAGGTGTTTGTTTACATTTCAAAAAAACATCTTGATTTATTCCCAAAAACATCCGAAAGGTTATGCAACACCAGCGGACAACTAGCAAACAGTGATAAAACCGGCAACAGTGGAGTAGGCCTGCAGGATTTGCCAAGATGATGAAAGCTTTGATTTTTCTAACACGGCGGGAGAGAAAAATGTAGTTAATTTCTCTTAAAAGCTGCAGTTATTTTTTTCTGTATGCTGTGAAAATACTGTGACTGGTGTAACAACTGGCAGCCTCCTATTGCATTTTGGTAATTCTCAAACGCACAAACCCACCAAATATGGGTCACAAAATGTAGCCTATTATTGACAGATTTGTGCTGCCAGCCTACCATGACATTTTGCAAAGCTCAAACGTGCACAAATAAGAATCACAAAATGGATGTCATAGCCTAGATCAGTTTTAAAAGGCATGCACGGTCGCAAAGAAGATAACTTGCATTTTCTCTACAATTATTTGTGTGTTTGTTAGTTTTAAAGGGGGAGGGGGTAAATAAGGTCACGGTGAGCTCTCCTCTGACCCTCTTGTGTGTCACGTCACGGCAAGAAAAGCACTCAACACAACACATTCGTCATTTCCACTTTTAAATGGAAAAAAAACGTCTTCCCATAGGCTATCCTACGTCAAGGCAGAGTTTAATAACCTATGCAGTTTTGTGTGTCAAACGGTCCTGTTTGTCATCCTAGAATTGCACGCAGCACACCACACCATGTAGGCGAGCCTGTGGCCGAAATGGCAGGACACCTCAGTTGCAGGTGCGTCGGTGCTGTAATGTAGCCTGCTACGGGGAGAAAATAATGTAACGACACATTCCCAAAGCTGTAGACGACGATGCGCGGTGTGGTAGCCTAAATTCCACAGGGAATGATTTGATGCGCCAAACGCGGAGCCAACAACCAACGA
>NC_085872.1:45465679-45470679 GCF_034702125.1 Engraulis encrasicolus
AATAGTTATTGAGTTGCACCACTAATAGTTCTTAGTTTGGGCACAAATGGTGTGTGTGTGTCTGTGTGTGTGTGTGTGTGTGTGTGTGTGTGTGTGTGTGTGTGTGTGTGTGTGTGTGTGTGTGTATGTGTGTGTGTATGGTGTGTGTGTGTGTATGTGCGCGTGTGTGTGTGTATGTGCGCGTGTGTGTGTGTGTGTGCGTGTGTGTGTGTGTGTGTGTGTGTGTGTGTGTGTGTGTGTGTGTGTGTGTGTGTGTGTGTGTGTGTGTGTGTCTATGTGTGTGTGTATGGTGTGTTTGTCTATTCGTGTGTGTGTGTGTATGGTGTGTGTGTGTGTGTGTGTATGTGTGTGTGTGTGTGTGTGTGTGTGTGTGTGTGTGTGTGTGTGTGTGTGTGTGTGTGTGAGTGTGCGCGTGTGTGTGTGATGACTTGAGGAGTTTCAGTTCTCCTCCAGTACTGTGAGGTTTCGCTGACAACACTTTCGCATGACTCGTGACACATGACACGGCACCGTCATCAACAGATGGAATTAGGCCACAGCATATATAATAAGCAGACTAAGAAAGCTTCTTAAAGGATAACTTCAGTCAATTTCAACATGCAGTTGTAATGCTCTCACACTACCCTCGACTTGTCAGTATGTGAGAATTTTTGTCTTTTTCCTTCAGCCTTTTCCGAGATCCTGGTCATTGTAATGGGGGCAGCGTATTGTTTAGATTGAAAAAAAAAGCATCTTGATTTATTCCCAAAAACATCCAAAAGGTTATGCAACACCAGCAGACAACTAGCAAACAGGGATCCATTTGGGATAATATTTGGAGTGGGCCTATGTTTTTTGTTTTTTTAAAAATGTAAACAAAGGCTGCTCCCATTGGAATAGCTCATATCTCGGCCTTAAAATGTGGCATCACCGGGTACTGACAAGTCAAGGGTAGCGTGAGCAGTAGAACAGCATATTGAAAATGGCTGAAGTTCTCCCTTAAATCCAAGCAATCGCAATTATTAAGGCTTTTCAAAACTTTATGTGAAGGAGAGTGCCTTGGATTGTTTGTGCATATTCAGTTTTTCCCATTGACAGTATATACTAGGTCTTTCCCCATCCATAGAGCAGCTCAGCCACACCTCAACTGACTGCAGCACCAGGAATCCCTCGTAAACCACATAAATAAAAACAGCATACATGCATACATACAGTCTCCACACGTTCACCATTTTCGACAAGACAGCAGCAGCAGCTCTTACCAGTGTGTTGAACGGTAGCCAGGTCATGGGTCAAGTGTCCCCCAGGTCATGGGTCGAGCGTCCCCCAGGTCAAGTGGCAGTTTGTAGGGTCCAGATCACAGTAGGGTCCAGGCAGTGTGAACAAAGGAGAGAAAAAACAATACACACAACGCTTACAAGTTAGACTTCTCCCAAAGACAAAACTAAACCACATTTTTTTCCAACACCTTGTAGTGGATCACTTTAAGCCAGAGATGTCAAACTCAGGCCCGGGGGCCAAATCTGGACCGCAGCCAGACAGGGGGTACATCCCAATATGTGACCTTGCCTCCTCCACTTGCCTCCTCCACTTGCTTCTCGTCATGATGACATCACTGACAACAGTATTATATTTCAATATCTTGCAAAAGCTCAATTTTAAAGTCTTTTTCTCATTTGCAATTGGGATGGTGAATGAAAAACAGTCCCTCAAAAGTTGTTGTGGCTAGGCTGACAGCAGGGAAACTTCATAGTTTTCTCCACGGAGGAGGGGCCAGGAGGCGGGACGAGGAGACAAGCACAAGTGGAGGAGGCAAGGACACATATTGGGATGCACTCAGGGTCATTTTATTTGGTTCCAGGAGATCACTTCAGGTGTCTAGTATCTGGCCCACATCAGGGCAGAAATTTTGCGAGGGCCATGAGGGCCCTCGTGCCCTCCCACTTTGGCCTTGTGTGCCCTTGAAAAAAATATCTGTTAGAAAGGCCACGGTGGCCTTGATGTCCCCTCTGATGCCCTCTCAAGTGGCCTTGCCCCTAAAATGACGAAATTCTAGGCCTGGCCCACATACTCCATTACTATATAGTAGCATGACTTGTTAGCGTTCTCCCAAAAGCAAAACTAACCCATGCTTTATGCTTCACATTTTTACAACATCATAGTGTGGATCACCTGAAGATTCAATGTATTGCAAGAAAGGGCCAGGGCATTTCAAAGTGGCTGTAGGCCTAGTCATGGACACTGCACACAACGAAATTGCATTTATGCCTCACCAACACAAAGGGGCTGCCCCTGATGGCACCCGAAAGGGAGCAGTGCGGTGGGACGGTACCATGCTCAGGGTACCTCAGTCATGGAGGAGGATGGGGGAGAGCACTGGTTAATTACTCCCCCCACCAACCTGGCGGGTCGGGAGTCAAACCGGCAACCTTTGGGCTACAAGTCTGATGTCCTAACTGCTTACCCATGACTGCCCCAACTTACAACTTACAGTTATCATCAGTACATGCCAATCTTTTTTAACCAAGGAACTGGAATTTGTTTGTTTTTTTGCGAGGCACTGGTGGAGGAAATGCACAAGGAAAATGTTGTCTGACTAAAATGACTCTCATCCTCTCCTTCTCGGATACAATTTATTGGCCGCTTTGGGGATGCCACATTGCCATAATAAATTAAATGACTTGAATAACGTGAGCAGGTGCAGCTTGGCGGACGATATTTTCTTTTTATCCAATAAATTAACCAGTTGGCTTCAGAGCAGACACTTTCTCCGGTGTTGTGCTTCAAAGCAACTACCTGCCAGAAAACGACTGACTTCATGTAGGCTACAGAGAGGGAGTCCATGAAGCTAGTAGTTTTCTGGCAAGCAGTCGCCTTTGAGCACGACACCGGAATTACATGCAGCTCCTGTGCTGTCTTATCCTGTTTTATTCTATGTGTAAATATGTGTGTTATGTCTTGTGGACAATGTCTTTATGTCTTTATGTGTGTATGCTACTTGACACCTTAATTTCCCCCTGGGATCAATAAACGATACTCTACTCTACTCTACTCTACTCTTATTCTTACTGATTGAGGCTCCTCTTTTGGAATTACGCACCGAGCGAACCTCTTCAAGAAAGACTGGAGACGCGGACACCAACCAGCTTTACACTTACCAGGATGAACTACTAAGCAGACAGACGTGGAAAATAATCTAAAAGGTGGTGATACGGGGCAATTTTTTGAGCAATGTTGTTCTTGGGCAATAGCATGATTGGCTCTTAATTATCCGACAAAATGAAAATTGGTCAAAGACGTGCTAAATGAAATTGTCATTCAGTGTAACGGATACCCTCTGCTGACTGTAACTGTAAAACACATGACTCCTTTTATTTCATTTTTTTCCCAGTGAATTCATGAAAGCCTCTCATCCATTCACTTGAAATAATTTAAAAATTATGTTTTTTTTACCATTACAGTCAGCAGAAGGTATCCGTTACACTGAATGACAATGCCATTTTGCACGTCTTTGACCCAAATGTGCCTATGTTGTCCGAGATCTCCGGACAAACGTGTTGTTGTAGATCAGCTGTCCAAATAAAATCATACAGCCTAGTGTTGCCCAGCAAATCGTTGTGAAAAAGTTGCCTGGTGTACCATCACCATAAGATGATGGGGTTCCGTGCTCAATACGTTATAAAGTCGCCTAACCAGTTTGCAATAAGCTTGTAATGACAAGTGTCCGACTGAACACAACGCACATTCCATTCCTGCTTGCTTTGCGACACTTTGAGGGAAAACAACAGAAAACGAGAAGAAAAACAACAAAACAACTTCCTGGCTTCGTCGCAAGAAGAAGGTGTAAGGAAGTCCACGTTGAGTCTAAACAAAAATTTGACCAAATTTGATATGTCGTTACTGCACTGCGCCTTTCACTAAAGCCCAAGGACTTTTGGGTTGTACTTCACCTGTAGCGCTTGTTGGCTTTCTTCTCCGCGAGTTGCAGGACGCCTCTGACAGGTATCTCACAGCAGGTTGTGTAGTTGCGTTGTAATGCTGTGTAGTGTCAATTCATTCCCTCCGTTTACAACACCCTTTGCTCCGTACTGCTTCTGGGACCGGGTGGCAGTGGCGCGAGAGAGGCAAAGTTCTCCACACGAAAAGGAATCCCCTCGCGCTTGCTTCGCGATTTCATTGAGCTGTCAAATTCTGTCAGACACAGACCAGCACGTGACGCCACGCCACAAATCCTCCTCCTCCCACTGCGGACTCTGATTGGTGGACTTTGAAATTCCAGAACTTCTGTCGCCACGCCCAGCACACCTGTCAGTAGCCTACCTGTCTACCCCATTCAATCTCTCTCTCTCTCTCTCTCTCTCTCTCTCTCTCTCTCTCTCTCTCTCTCTCTCTCTCTCTCTCTGTGTGAGTGTGTGTGTGTATGTGAGTGTGTCTGTGTGAGTGAGTGTGTCTGTGTGAGTGAGTGTGTGTGTGTGTGTGTGTGTGTGTGTGTGTGTGTGTGTGTGTGTGTGTGTGTGTGCGTGCGTGCGTGCGTGCGTGCGTGTGTGCGTGCGTGTGTGTGTGTGTCCTTATGCTTCAGCGCCCCCTGTGGCAGCCAGTACACTAGCGTGCATGACTATTTACATTATTTATTTGCATGTCCACTAACATAACGGCATACCACAACTCTATATGAATATACATCCATCATGAAAGTAAAATGAAAGCCCAACTGGGAAACTCCAACTCCCATTGTCCCTGTGACACAGCACTTCACAGCACACGAGTGCACACTGCACACTGAACGAAATTGCATTCATGCCAGGGGGCTTCCCCCAATGGCGCCCAAAAGAGAGCAGTGCGGCGGGATGGTACCATGCTCAGGGTACCTCAGTCATGGAGGAGGATGCATGGGGGAGAGCACTGGCTAATTACTCCCCACACCAACCTGGCGGGTCGGGAGTTGAACCGGCAACCTTACAGCTTACAGCCCTATCCGCTTACCCATGACTGCCCCATCATCATCATGCTATTCTTACGTT
>NC_085872.1:45475679-45480679 GCF_034702125.1 Engraulis encrasicolus
CCTCTCCTCTCCTCTCCTCTCATCTCCTCTCATCTCATCTCCTCCTCTCCTCTCCTCTCCTCTCCTCTCCTCTCCTAGCCACAAACACCTGTGTGTGTGTGTGTGTGTGTGTGTGTGTGTGTGTGTGTGCGTGCGTGCGTGCGTGCGTGCGTGCGTGCGTGCGTGCGTGCGTGCGTGTGTGTGTGTGTATGACCCACCCACTCACACACATAGCTGACGTGTCAACATAATTCATTTGTCAAGAAAACAGGAAACCTCAATGAAGTCCCCCCCCCACCCATTTGAGGTACCAAAGGGTTTTTTCCTGGTCTAACCAAACGCAGATCAAATACTATGTCTCTCTCTCTCTCTCTCTCTCTCTCTCTGATGTAAATGGGGAGACAGCACATTTCTTCTGCCAGAGGCCTCTGTCGACACAAACGGACCGTATCGCATTATAGTCCAAAAGATAACATAGAATATCGGAACTCAGAATGGTGGGATCAGCCTACACGAGGACGTTTCTCCTGCTGGTGTCCATCGCCGGTGCACACTGCAACACCGTGTTTGGACTACCAGGCGAAAATATTGGCCTTATTCATAAATGGAGGCTTGAGGTGAACTACACTGTGTTGAACAGGGTTTATGAAGATGGAGATCTACTCCTGGCCAACTGCTCACAGCCAGACAGCCCTCAACCAGATGGCTATGACATCACATGTGACCCTGGGTCTAAAATACGCAGCACCTTTAAAGCCAGCAGCGTCTCCCAGACGGGGCACTACAGGCTGGACGGCTGGACATCAGGGAACATCACTCACAGTAAAGATTACCAACTTATCATCTGTGCTCAGAAATATATGGCTGATCACTTCAACAGCGATACTCCTGTGTCCAGTGAGAGAGTGGCAGATGTGAGCAGTGTGGAGCTGAGTAGGCCGAACGTTACCCTGGGCAACGGCACCACTCTCAGGGTGTACAGGTACGACTACAGGCATCCCCTTGATGTATGGCGGTTGATTTTAGTATTTTGAAGGACAGTGTGTTCAATGCGACAACCAAGGATTTCCTTCATGAAAATTGTATGTAATCCAGATTATTGTGTGTAGTGGCTTGAAAAGAGTGTGTTTTAATACTGAAATATGAGTGTAAAGAAGGCATTATGTTTAGTGTTCAGTGACATTGGTTAGGGGAGTTGGGAAATGGGTGAGATGTTCCGAGAATTGTGTGTGAAGTACCAGAAATTGTGTGGAAGAAATTGAGAAAAACTGTAATTCACTTCGTAATCTGGTGGAAAACATGCTGCTGTTCTTGTCACCATTTTGCTGATGTAATATGCGGTTAATTTAATTATTACAAAGAAATATCATAGAATAGAATTTAATTTGGTGCTGGCTATTGTATTGATGTGGCTGAGTTTCCACTGCAACGTAATCTTATCAGTTACATATTTCTATTTAAATGTGATGTTCTCTGAGGCCTTTCTCTGGTTATGGACACCAGTTGAGTTTAGGGTGTTACATAAAGTTTACCTGTAACACATTTCAATATAAATCTACAGGAAAGTTGACAGTTCTCTGGTGCTCTGGTTTCTGGTTTGCTGGAGAATGTGTTCTGCAATAGATAATGCAGATTATGGATAATGCAATAACATGTTCTCGTCCAACAGGGAAGTGTCCATAGGCAATTGGTCTGTGGTGCTGGACAGCAGTTCCTCTCTGGAGCCGCTGGTGGAGGATCTGAAGGGCAGACTGCAGCTGGACCTCAACAGCTCTCGGGTCACCCTGCAGGGCATGAGGACTTCACCTGCACGATTTGGAGAGAGGACCAGTGCCTGACCTATGAAGTTGCAAGAGGGAGGTATTATAGACGTCTCTTCACCCACGAGGGAAAGAATGTGACCCTTCCCTGCATTTCAAATGACACGACCACCATGCGCTGGACATTTCATGCCACAATTGATGAGACCGAGGTCGTCATACATCCACAGGAAGTGACCCGCCCACAGGAAGTGATGTATATGCTGAATGGCAGCCAGTCTGGGAACTACTCCCTCGTCATCCCCACTGTGTCCAAACAGCTCTCTGGGGAGTATTACTGTGAGAGCAACACTGCCACTTTCAGCCTCACCGCCATATTCCTCTCTGTGTGTCCTCAGTCCCTGCCCTTGAATGTGATGTTCTCTCATGGAGAAAGTGTCTCTATGCCCTTAGCTGTGAATGACACTGATGGTACTGATACACGAGTCTACTGGTACCGTAAGAAAGACCTGCAGTCAGAGGAAGAACTTCTTTACTCAAGTGTACCTGTAGACTTTGTACAGATGCCGGGACAGTTGAGGGGCCGAGTGACTGTGAACGAACACAATTATACTCTGACCATCTCCAACCTCACAGCAGAGGACAGTGCGGTGTTCACATGGAGACGGTTTCCTGCTTATTGGAATAACTATCGTTGTAGTGAGGGCAGCATCCGCCTGGTGTACAGGGATGTGTTTGGGGTACACTCTCCGTTCTACAGGGTGTACGGTTCACTGCTGGGCTGTGTGCTGCTGGGGCTGGTGGCTGGTGTGATCTGGCTCAAGCTGAGGAGCAGAGGAGGAGCGCTGACCCCTGGTGGTCAGGAGATGGAAATGCAGGACATTGGAGATGAAGACGTCTACGATGACGTGGAGGTGGCTGAAGACAGTGTCTGATAGAGTGTAGTGGAAAGTGCGCGCATCCAGCAAAAAAGCATCAGCAGGTGCCAAATCAAAAAAAACTCTCACATGTAGGAGCGGGACAGGATCTGCACACCGCTTGCAATAGACTTAATTTATTTGAAGCAACGTTTCGATCATAGATGCCTGAAGAAGATCTATGATCGATGATCGAAACGTTGCACCAAATAAATTTAGTCTTTTGTAAGCAGTGTGCAGATCCTTTCCCGCAGAGCCATACAGAGGGGAGAATTGAATTGAATTGAAAACTTTATTACAGACTCAAAAAGTTCCATATAAGATACATAAAAAGACATAAAAAACACATACAAAAAGAGAGTCGGGCAATCTCCACTGTGTCTTAGTGCCGACTTCCTCATTAGCAAAATTAGCTGTTTAGCGTCTCAGAACTGCTTAAGCGTTGCGAATGTTAGTGCCTAGAAGTGGGCGTAGCACACAGCAAATGTGATGCGATACAATGCAGGGAATATGACAAGACTTGCTGTTCGTAGTAATAACTTCAGATAAACATCACAGATGGTAAAACTGTTGTGATTATCATTACAGAGACAGTTGATAGTTTACATATTTGTGGTGATTACCCCGCAGTATAGTTCGTTAGTCCTTATTTTTGGCTTTTAATGTGGTGGTTCTATGTTGAGTCTATGGAAAGACAGCCGCTTTAGGCACGACCTCGATCTCGTTGAAAGGCGGGGCTGCAATTTAATTCCTGGTCCTCCAATCGCGCAACTCTCCCCTCTGGATGGCTCTGCTTTCCCACTCCTACATGAAGACAGTGTCTGAACCATGGTGGTAGGCCCTACTGTTTACATGCCAGTTGCATCCATGGGTGTTTCAGTCATCTCTTGTCAGATCGTCAGCAAGCACTCTCGGAACCTGTCTGCTCCAGCTAACTCTGACTCCTGATCCCGGACCCGCCTTTGTCTGATCTACTCTTCTGCCCCCGGAAACTTGACCCGCCTTTGTCCTTGGACTCTCCGACTGCTCACCATTCCCGGTAAACCGACCAGCCTTCTGTCTTACCTTTACGATTTTGGATTTCCCCTGCATTGTACTGCTGCTCCGTTTCACCTGCTCTGTGTGTGTTTCCCCCAGGACTCCCCGGACTCTCCAGCTCTCGGCATCGCTGCTCCACTCCCGGGAGAACACACACACAGACAATACGGAACCCCTGGAACCATGGTGACCCTGGAACCCCGATGACCCTGGTAACCCAGGTTACCCTGCACTCCTGATAACCCTTGTAACCCTGGCGACCCTGCACTCCTGATAACCCTTGTAACCCTGGCGACCCTGCTCTCCTGATAACCCTTGTAACCCTGGCGACCCTGGAACCCGTAACCTCTGAAGCCTCATTCCTTCATTCCCAACTCCCCTTTCCCCTAATCAATAAAAGCCCTTCTGGGGTTCGTGAAAACGCATCTGGTTCTCCTGTCTCGTACGTTACATTCTCAACATTTTGAACGAGCCACAAGAACAGGAGAGAGTGAATAAGTCCCGCCAGCAGTCATTTCAATGGGGAATGCTAGGCTAGTAAATTCAGCCAAAATTGAACGAATTTTCAGCGTCCAAAATGGTGTTTCATGGAGCTCATTTCCTACATCCAGTTTACTCAGCCAATTACGTGCCATGTTACTGACTGAAGTTAGATTGACCAGACAGCTATATGGAAGACGGGCATTGGATGGTGTGTGTGTGTGATCTGCGTATAAATACAACAAATATATTAAATTTGAATGTCATAGTAATTTTGTCAATGAATGACAGACTATTTTCTACAAGCTGTAACTTTTCTTACAATCCCTTGTGTCATTTATTTACACATCCTAAGTTTTTGTAATCCTATGATGTAGTTTTTACAAGCTGTAAAGATTAAAAACGCTTCATATTGTTTATACACATGTATTGCTTTAAAATTCCCCACATTGTTAACCTGCTGCGTATATGTATTTTAAAATCATATATATCATTCATTTACATGTTGAAAGTATTTTATACTGGTCATTATATAATCATGGTTAACTTGCATGTTGTGAGTGTTTGATATACCAATGTCACATGATGTAAGTGTTTCACATGTTATGATCAAACATGATTTATTTTCCGAACTTTTGAAAATGTCAGATTTTGTACTTTTTAAAAGTTTATACATTAAAGGATATTGCATGGTAAAAACTCCATATCTACATATCTACATATCTGATATCTACACACTTTAAAGTGCAAGACAGGATAAGTAACAGTGATGAATAACAGTAAAGTGATGGAGTAATCAATAACAACTGAACATCATTGGTGGTGA
>NC_085872.1:45485679-45488179 GCF_034702125.1 Engraulis encrasicolus
AGTTGAGTTTAGGGTGTTACATAAAGTTTATCTGTAACACATTGTGATGGAATGGAAAGTTGACAGCTGGTGCTGGAGAATGTGTTCTACATAAAGGTTTGTGTGTAACGCATTGCAGTATAAATCTACACAGTTCTACGACAGTTCTCTGGTGCTCTGGTCTCTGGTTTCTGGGACTGGAGAATGTGTTCTGCAATGGATAATGCAGATTATGGATAATGCAATAACATGTACTCGTCCAACAGATCTGTGTCCTGGAGCAATTGGTCTGTGGTGCTGGACAGCAGTTCCTCTCTGGAGCCGCTGGTGGAGGATCTGAAGGGCAGACTGCAGCTGGACCTCAACAGCTCTCGGGTCACCCTGCAGGGCATGTCTACTCAGTACTTCATCTGCACGATTTGGAGAGAGGACCAGTGCCTGAGTTATGGAGCAGCAAGAGGGGTGTATTTTAGACATGTCTTCACCCACGAGGGAAAGAATGTGACACTTCCCTGCTTTTCAAAACACAAGACCATCAATAAAACAGTGGCCTGGGCGACAAATGCCAAAATTAATGAGACCAATCTAAACAGCCCAGTGGTGCGCAGGGCATCAGGCAGGGTCGACATACTCCCACAGGAAGTGACCCGCCCACAGGAAGTGATGTATATGCTGAATGGCAGCCAGTCTGGGAACTACTCCCTCATCATCCCCGCTGTGTCCAAACAGCACACTGGGAGGTATAACTGTGAGACCCGGCCTGGCGATGGCAAACTGAGCCTCACCACCATAGGACTCTCTGTGTGTCCTCAGTTCCTGCCCTTGAATGTGATGTTCTCTCATGGAGAAAGTGTCTCTATGCCCTTAGCTGTGAATGACACTGATGGTACTCCTACACGAGTCTACTGGTACCGTAAGAAAGACCTGCAGTCAGAGGAAGAACTTCTTTACACAAGTGAAGACTTTGTACAGATGCCGGGACAGTTGAGGGGCCGAGTGACTGTGAACCGACACAATTTCACTCTGACCATCTCCAACCTCACAGCAGAGGACAGTGCGGTGTTCACATGGAGACGGTTTCCTCGTTGGGGGTGTTGTTGGTGTGTGGAGGGCAGCATCCGCCTGGTGCACAGGGATCCGTTTGGGGTGCACTCTCCGTTCTACAGGGCGTACGGTCCACTGCTGGGCTGTGTGCTGCTGGGGCTGGTGGCTGGTGTGATCTGGCTCAAGCTGAGGAGCAGAGGAGGAGCGCTGACCCCTGGTGGTCAGGAGATGGAAATGCAGGACATTGGAGATGAAGACGTCTACGATGACGTGGAGGAGGCTGAAGACAGCGTTTGACCTCAACACATACCGCTCCTGTGTGTGTGTGCGCGGATGGTCTCTGCGTATATGCAATAAATATTTTACTTTTTTATAACATACTTTATATTCAGGATTTATATTGTTTTTCATGTCATAGTTAGTTTTTCAAGACAGACTGTTTTCTACAAGCTGTAACTTTCTTACAATAACTTTCTTACTTATGTCATTTATTTACACATTGTATATTTTTTGTAATTCATGATGTAGTGTATTTTGTACACAATGTAAATATATATATATTTTAAATCCTTGATTGTTTGGTTGACATGTTTTAAAATGCTCCATATTGTTAACCTGCTGTATATCATTTTAAATCATTAATTTACATGCTGTAAGTATTTTATACTGGTCATTATATAATCATGGTTAACTTGTCACATGTTGTGAGTATTTTATACTGGTCATTATATAATCATGGTGAACTTGTCACATGTTGTGAGTGTTTTACATCCCAATGTCACATGATGTGAGTGCTTTACACGATAGAATCAAACATGATTTATATTCTGAGGTCTTTTGAAAATGTCAGATTTTGTACTTTTAAAATGTTTATACAATAAAGGATATCACATGGTAAATACCCCTGTGTCAATTGAGGTCCGTTTTTTATTGTCAGTTTCTTCATACACAGGTCATGCAAGGAAAATGAAATTACGTTTCTCTCTCTTTACCATGCCAGGACATAGACATACACAGGACTGACATTTACTGACTAACATTAAAGTGCAAGACAGAACAAGTAAAAGTGATGAATGAATGAATAACAACTAAGCATTTAGCATTGGTGGATAACAGAGATGGACCAGTGATGAACCAGCAATTAAGGGATGAAGTAATAAATAAACATTGAACATTTAACATATATATACATTTTACATCCCCATGTCACATGATGTAAGTGTTTTACGTACATGTTACAATCAAACATGATTCTTGTTCTCTCTTTTGAAAATGTCAGATTTTGTACTTTTGAAGTTTCTACAATAAAGGCTATCTCGTGGTAAAAACTCCTGTGTCAAGTCAAGTCAGCTTTCATAGTGACTTTCTTCATATGGTAATGAAATTACGTTCCTCTCTCTATACCTCTCTCTATACTCTCATCATTCCCCGAGCCAGACTCCCTACTGTTGGTGACAGAGCTTTTTGTGTTGCTGCC
>NC_085872.1:45516487-45541487 GCF_034702125.1 Engraulis encrasicolus
GCGCACCTGTAAACATCTAACCAGCACCCGTTGTGACTACCATCGTAAATGTAGTGGAAAAGACCTTTGATATGGCTGTGTGTGTGCAGGGCCAGGGGGGCGTGGTGACGCTGGAGGAGGGCCAGGGGGGTGTTTCGGCTGGCTCGGGGGGTCTTGCGGAGCAGCTGGAAGTGGCCCGTGTGCAGATCAGCGAGCTGTCGGGGAAGGTCCTCAAGCTGCAGTATGAGAACCGCGTGCTGGTCTCCAACGCACAGCGCAGCGACCTCGCCGGACACACCATCACCACGGAAACCACACGAGAGGAGGAGGAGGAAGAGGAGGTGGAGGAGGAAGAGGAGGAGGAGGCAGTAAGTAGGGTTTACATTTGGGAATGGGTCGGGGATGAATGAATTCTGAAAAAAAACTGCTAACAAATATTACACAGTGCACCTTTAACCCTGAAGGGGAGGGAGGCCTGGTTATCAATCTTTAGTCGAAACGTCCAGCAGTGAACGCTCTCATAGTTGCTGAAAAGGTTTTATGTACTACACCACTATGACATCACACTCGCTTGCTCGCCTACTCGCCACTCTTTCATGGAACGCTCGCTGAAAGTTCCAGCGGCTTTAACTGCCAATAGACAGGCGAGGAGGACCGAACTCTGCATTCCAATTGGTTACTCGCTTACTCGCCTCGCTCGAAGATACAATATTTTCAACTCGGGCTCCGCCCACATCGCATCGCTTGCTCGTTTCGCTGGAACACATTGACATTCTATCGACTTCATTTGCTGAGCGAGTAACTAGCAGCGACGTGTGTGTACGTCCCTTTAAGTAATACATCATGACTTGGTCATTACCATTCATTTTATAAATAGGGGCCATGTCAACGGGTTAGCTTTGAAGGCAGTCTAGCTAACTCTTTAGTTTAACCCTCACCCCTCTTTAATCTCTTATAAGCTTATTTCTTTTACAAAGGGGACAGCATATAACGAATTTAATGGGTTTCAATGGGAGAAAAGACCACACACTAGGGTACCTAAAGAGGCCATTTTGTAGTTCAATATCCAGATCTTATAATGGGTTTCAATGGGAGAAAAGACTACAAGTGCATTTAAGTCTTTAATGTCTTCTCTCCTGCAGCCGAAGCGTGAGGGCCCAGTGGGAGGAGAGAGCGACTCGGAGGAGGTGGTGGAACGCTCAGCAGCTACGTCGGGATTGGGCAGCAGCAGCGGGGCGGGACTTAAGCCCTGGGAGGCTGACGTGATTGGCCAATCGCAGCGGCGGCGTGCGGAGGAGGGGCTTCGGCGGGAGGCGGAGCGTCTGGGGCGCAGCGTGGACCGCCTCATCTCCGACACCGACAGCCTCATCACCGAGGGGGGCGTTGCTGCGGCGATGGTGGTCTCCACGGTAAAGACTCTTCTATTCCATAACTAGTTACTGCGCTAATGCCTGAGCTCTAAAGCATGTTGTGTGGGTGTGTGTGCTAATGTACTTAACCTAAGGTGATAAAAAGGAAAAAAAAACACTTATCGTTCTTTATATTTCCTGTGCACTTTGTGTCTGTATGTTATGATTATGTTGTATAATTGTAATTTGCTGTGGAAAGAAGCGACTGTCAAATGTAATGTAATGCAAATGTAGTGTAATTTAATGTAATGCAATGTAATGTAATGTAAAGTAAATGTAATGTAATGTAATGTAATGTAATGTAATGTAATGTAATGTAATGTTATGTAATGTAATGTTATGTAATGTGTGTAATGTAATGTTATGTAATGTAATGTTATGTAATGTTATGTAATGTTATGTAATGTTATGTAATGTAGTGTAGTGTAGTGTTATGTCGAGTAATGGAATGTATTGTAATGTTACAGGAGAGTGTGTCATCATCGTCGTCGTCGGCAGCAACGGTGGTGGAGGGCGGTGTTGGCGGAGGCGTTGCTAGGCAACAGGATGCCGCGGTCCTGGAGACGGTGAGCACGCGCATGAAGGCGTTCCGCGCGGAGCTGCAGGGCTTCGTGGATCGCCTGGGAGACGGGCAGCAGCGGGAACGTGAGCGCGGTGACCGTGGAGACGACCTTTCACCCCTGCCGCACCTGACGGAGTCTAGCAGCTTCCTGTCCACAGGCACCTCCCTCTCACGGGACTCACCCATAGGCACCCTGGGAAGGGACCTGCTCACAGACCTACAGGTACACACACACACACACACACACACACACACACACACACACACACACACACACACACACACACACACACACACACACACAGCTCACCGACCTTCAGGTAGGGTCCTTTTGGACTTCCTCTTCCTCCCCCTCTTCCTCTTCCTCCTCTTCCTCTTCTTCCTCCTCTTCCTCCTCTTCTTCCTCTTCCTCCTCTTCTTCTTCCTCTTCTTCCTCTTCCTCCTCTTCTTCTTCTTCCTCTTCTTCCTCTTCTTCTTCCTCTTTCTTCCTATTCCTCTTCTTCTTCCTCTTCCTCTTCCTCTTCCTCTTCCTCCTCCTCCTCCTCCTCTTCCTCCCCCTCTTCCTCTTCCTCCTCCTCCACCTCTCTCCTCATCTTCCTCCTCCCTCATCCTCCTCCTCCTCCTCTTCCTCTTCTTCCTCTTCCTCATACTCTTCCTCCTCCTCCTCCTCCTCTTCCTCCTCTTCCTCTTCTTCCTCTTCCTCCTCTTCCTCTTCTTCCTCTTCCTCCCCCTCTTCCTCTTCATCCTCCTCTTCCTCTTCCTCTTTCTCTTCCTCTCTCTTCTTCCTCTTCCTCCTCTTCCTCTTCCTCCTCTTCCTCGTCTTCCTCCTTTTCCTCTTCTTCCTCTTCCTCCCCCTCTTCCTCTTCCTCTTCGTCCTCTTCCTCTTCTTCTTCCTCCCCCTCTTCCTCTTCCTCTTCCTCTTCCTCTTCTTCCTCTTCCTTCTCTTCTTCTTCCTCTTCCTCTTCTGTTATGTTTTCCTAAAGAGGGAGCCTCATACTGTGCACTGTAGTGTAATAATCATTCAAAAGCACCACCAACGCAGCAGCACCACCGACACTGCCATCTCTATGGCAACAGCATCACCACCGACACTGCCGTATCTATGGCAACAGCATCACCACCGACACTGCCGTATCTATGGCAACAGCATCACCACCGACACTGCCGTACCTATGGTAACAGCACCACCCTGTCAATCCTACCGTACAACAGCACCACAAACGCTATTGTCTCTACGGAAACAAACACTGTACGTAACACTATACTGTCAGCTGCAACCCAGTTTAGGGAGCCTGAGGTATGGAGTGGGGAGGGGTGGGAAGATGATTCACGGAGCCTCGCAGTGTGTTTGAATACAACTGACACGATTGGCTTTCGTATTGTAATGTTACAGTGCTACTACGTATGTATGTACGGTATACACCAAGTGATACACTTGTATCGTCCAAGAAACTTTCTCTCTTAAACCACACCTCCCCTAAGAATGAAACTCAGTGAGCCGTCTCCAGATCATATCTGACTTGTGATATATTCAGTGGGCGGTCTCCAGATCATATCTGACTTGTGATACGGACTGGTGTTATCAGGTGTTGAACTGTCAAACATATCTACAGTGATCTCAGTCACCCCTCATTACTTTGAATTACATCACATTACCTGACTCCTTTATCCAAAGCGACTTACAGTTATTTAGAGCTGTGGTTCCCAACCTATGGGTCGGGACCCAACCTATGGGTCGGCAAAGATCCACAGTGGGTCGCGAAGCCCTCTTGTTTTTTGGAGGTTTAACTTTAATGCCATATATAGCCCATGTTGAATAAATGATAGAACATTTACACTAATATGCATAGAAGCAACCAAATGTAAGTGATATAATAAACATTTATTACATAATTGACTGAAGACAAATTGAGTAATAAAATGATTATTAATTAATGAGTTTTCACAGGAAACAGAGTATCATGTGACTCCCTCTTGTGCGGGCGCTTGTGTGATTGGGTCACCAATGCTTACAACGGTAAAAATATGGGTCCCTGCAGAAAAAGGTTGGGAACCACTGACCTAGAGGGTATTGGTTCCAGTCCCTGGAGCAGTGTAGGGTTAGGAGCCTTGCTCATCGGCACTTCAGCCATGGAGGGAGTGGAAGGGTGGGGTGCAAACCTGTTATTTAGGTACAGGATATTGGTTCCAGTCCCTGGAGCAGTGTGGGGTTGGGAGCTTTACTCATCGGCACTTCAGCTATGGATGGAGGAAGGGATTGGAAAAGCCGGGTGGGGATCGAACCTACAACCCTGTGATCTGCAGACCAACGTCCTAACCTGGTGTTGTACCCCTGTAACACTCCCCCCTGTTTTCTCTAGAGGGAGAAGGAGAGGGGGAGAGAGAGGAGGGAGGACCAGACGGAGAGGGAGAAGGAGAGGGGGACGAAGGTATGTTCTAGGCTCCCGTTGCTAGGTGCCTGTTGCTAGGTTTTGCGTGCGGCCTTGAGTCTCCTGTATTATTATGGTATGCAGCCCTTACCCATGGTGCATCTGGCCTGCACCCCCCTCCCTGGAGACGGAACCGAGACCCCCCTCCTCCTCCTCCTCCTCCTCCACCCCCCTCGGCTCAAGCTGACTCCTGCACACCCCACAGGGCCTCGCCTCCAGTTAGCCATTTGTAGTCTTTTCTCCCATTGAAACCCATTGTAACACATGGCTATTGAACTACAAAAATGGCTGCTGCACCCCCCACCAGTACCTCCCCTTCCCTCTCCCTCTGCACACGCACACACACACCTCCTCATCCCCACCTTCACACCACACACACACTCTGCAAGTGCCAGGATGTGTGTGTGTGGCTGTGTGATGAGGAGCTAAGGGTGTGCTTTAGGTGTGTCAATATGTGTATGTGTGAGAGTGTTAGTGTGTGTGCGCGTGTTGGAAATGGTGACCATTTCGTATGCTATACTTTTAGAGGGGAGAATACTTGCATACTAGCTGTGCGAGTATATGCATGTGTGTGTGTGTGTGTGTGTGTGTGTGTGTGTGTGTGTGTGTGTGTGTGTGTGTGTGTGTGTGTGTGGCCAGCCCAATTTTGCATGGCTTCTGCTGCATCATGCTGCGTCTCCATAGAAACCCCAGGAGTTCCTCCACCCCTCCCCCATCTCCACTCCTCCATCTCTCCATGGCCGCTACACCTCTTTGCTGTGATCCCCGCTCAGTCTCGCTGCCATCTCCGCCATCTTGGCTCTCCTGCTTGCAGTCGCCCTTGTTGCATGGCTGAAGTTGGTTCTGTGCTATGCAACTGTGTTGGTGGTGAACTGCGTATATTCCTCTCTGCTGTGCTTGCCGCTGACTGACCATAATGTGTTTAGCGTAGTGCTAGCGGTAGCCCATCCCAACCCTGTGCTTGTGTGACGGAGGTCATCTTGCACCCGTTCGTCCCCCTCGGGGCTGTGAACCTGCGACCTCGCCAACTACATCGGTTCGGCGATAGGAGACACAGTAAGATACCGCTGGACTAAAGGAGCAGTCCCCCAACCCAACGGCATCGACACTGTATGAGGTTCAGGGAGGGAGGTTTACTAACGTTCCACACCAACTCTGCTAGTTAGCCTCCGTTACACTTGGTCCCCACACTAACGACTGTGGTGAGTTTTGTCGTGTCTTCCCCATGCGCCATTCAAATCAGAGTACACGGGAGCACTTTGTCCTTGCCAGAGTAACTGAGGTCCACTACACTAGTTCGGCACTATGTGTCAACATGAATTTAACAAACAGTGGAAATAATTGTTACTTTGGCTCTTGTGTTTTGCATCAAAACAACACCTTGCTAAAGTCAGTTAAATTGTGGCGGTTGCTATGGTTGTAGAACTCCCACTTTTAACTGCTGAGAAGACCTTGGGGTGGGAGCTGGAATATTCGTCAATTCATTGAGGTCCTGCAGGGCGGTCATGGTGAGCAGTGTTGGGCATTAATGCATTACAAAAGTAATTAATTACTGTAATGCATTACTTTTTGCTGTAATGCAGTACTGTAGGCATTACAGGGCAAAAATCTGTAATATTTACTTAGCTACAATGCTAAATAACTTAAGTTACAAATGCATTACAATTACCTTGTTTTTATTGGTATTCAGTGTGGTGGGTCAGAGAGAAGCTATTCCTAAATCTGGTAGTTTTTAGTCTGCATGCTGGCAAAAGCACCTCCTACATACGGTTATACTTTATTGTCAGTTTACACACTGAAATTAATTTTGCCTCCCTGAGCAAGACTCGTTTAAGACAGACATACACATAACATCACATCACAAGACTATTTCACAATTGACAAGAACAGAGGACACAAGCCTATATACAGACATACATGTACTGTATATACATACATTACATACAACCCACATAACTTAAATATATTACCAACGTGGAGTGAAAAAGTCATGACTCATGAGCTTGATTTACACTGTAATAAATTGCCAGATCCATATTTAGGCCTACAGTTCTTTTGGCGAAAGAAACTAAAGTAATGCAAAAGTAGTGTAATGCCTTACATTTTAAATATAGTAGTAGTGCCAAGGATTACAGTTTTTGAGTAACTTGCCCAACACTGACCAATGGTGAGAGCGAAATACTTGCATAAAACCTATATACAATTATATAATATCTATGATGACAAAATTAGTGGACTGGATAGCGTATTCTCCAAATGGGTGTCGCGCCTTTCAGCTTGTAGCTGGGAGAGGGCGTTACGTTCCTCAAAATAATCCAATAGTCCAGCAAAAAGGAGCTCGCACCCCACTGATGCAGATTAAAAATAAAAGAATTGTAATGCACGAAGAAAAGAAAGTGCTACCAGTGTCATCTAAAACGTTTTCGGGCCTTCAGACCATCAACATTGCCGAAAAAATTGGTTTGAAGGACCGAAAACATTTTGCACGACATTGGCAGCACTTTCTTGTCATAGTGCATTAAAATTCATGCATAACAAAGTGAGAGTTCGTTTGAAATGAGCCATTATCTGTGTCTGTATCTGGACAAGGCACTCAGGGAGGTGGCTGCCATCTGTCCTCTACTCTTCCCTCTCCCATAATTCCCGCCCAGCGCCCGCCTGGAAGAAGGAAATCAGAGTCACCGCCCCGTAGGCCTCAGGCCAGACAGCGCCATATGCACCACCCCGCCCCACCCCCCATGAGCACTAACGCTAGCTCTGCCAAGACTGGGCTGGTCAGGTCAGGGACTCCCCAGCTCGCTACCCATAATGCCCCTGGGCCATTGCTATAGCTGTAGCGTATGTCTTCCCTTGAGAGGAGTTTGTAGTCTTTTCTCCCATTGAAACCCATTGTGAGACGTGGCTATTGAACTACAAAGGTGGACATCTAAGATCCTGACAGCACTGTGCTGGTCTGGTCTGGTCAGGGACTCCCTAGCTCGTTACCCATATGCCCCTGGGCCATTGCTGTAGCTGTTGTGTATGTCTTCCCTATTCCTCAGCCTTAGAAGAGTTTGTAGTCTTTTCTCCTATTGAAACCCATTGTGAGACGTGGCTATTGAACTACAAAAATGGCCGGCTGGTTGAGCCACAGCTGCTAGCTGTAACAATGAGAGGACACCTCCCCCTTTTCCCAGCCTGAGTGGAAAGAAAGAAAGAAAGAAAGAAAGAAAGAAAGAAAGAAAGAAAGAAAGAAAGAAAGAAAGAAAGAAAGAGAGAGAGGGCAAACGAAAGAAGGCAAGAAAGAGAGGGAGTGATATATAGAGAGAAATAACAAGAGAAAGAGTAAAGTGGATGAAAAGTGAAGAGTGTGAGAGACAGAGATGGGCAGAGAGAGTAAGAGGGAAAGAGAGAATATTGAGAGAAAAAGAAAGCAAAGGAAAGAAAGAAAGATGCAGAGTGAGAGAGATAAAGAAAGCACGAAAGAGAGGGACAAAACCTAAGGGGTGTGGAAGGCATATGTATAGGTTGAAAAAAGGAGAGTGGAGATAACTACATTCAGTTAGTCATTTGTAGTCATTTTACCCATTGAAACCCATTGTAAGACATGACTACTAAACTACACAATTTGCCTCTTCAGGTGGACTAGTGTGTAGTCCTTTCTCCCATTGAATCCCATTGTGAGACATGGTTACTGAACTACAAAAATGAAAGACTGTAGATCCTTTTCACTTTGGTGATTTGCTGGCCAGTCAAAGCAGCCTTCCCCTCCGTCACTCTGTGTCTAGGCCCAAATCCAACTCTCACAGTATCAACTCCCACTAACACTCGTAAGACGTGTCCTCTGATGAAAAAAAAAATCTTTGGTTATGTTTCGCGAAAGCATAATTGTTAGCGACTTGAGTAGTTAGAAATAGGTTTTCGCATTGCAACCAACAAAGTGGCAAGCAACGTAGTTAGCAACTATATTTTTGAGAAATGCAACCCTGGTCTCTGATTGGCTTCTGGTTTGCATACATTACCGTATATAGAAGTGTATGGCAATGAGTGGCTTATGGGCAGGGTTACCAGATGTGACCAATGATTTCCAACCCAAAAAAGTGCAAAAAAAAATGTCTGGAGGCACTAAATCCTGCCATTTTCAAACAAATCAATTGATTTCTATGGCCATAAATCTACACAAAAAAACCTCCAAGCCTTGTTTTTACCTGCAGATGACCATTGTAAAACTGCCCAATCTGGCAACACCGCTTATGGACATGCCTATGGGCAGTCATGGGTGAGTGGTTAGGGCGTCAGACTTGCATCCCAGAGGTTGCCGGTTCGACTCCCGACCTGCCAGGTTGGTGGGGGGAGTAATCAACCAGTGCTCTCCCCCATCCTCCTCCATGACTGAGGTACCCTGAGCATGGTACCGTCCCACCGCACTGCTCCCCATGGGGCGCCACTGAGGGCTGCCCCCTTGCACGGGTGAGGCATAAATGCAATTTCGTTGTGTGCAGTGTGCAGTGTTCACTTGTGTGCTGTGGAGTGCTGTGTCACAATGACAATGGGAGTTGGAGTTTCCCAATGGGCTTTCACTTTCACTTTTGCAAATGTGTTGTCGGGCTAGCATGGCTAAGCTAGCTAATTATTTTAGCTTCTCAAAACTGGCCAGTTAAAGCTTAGTCCCTGGAGCGCAGCTGACTTTGGACTGGGTCTGGCCTTGGTCTGTTGAGGGTGAAGACTGTGCACATCGCAGGAAAAGGTGCAGGAAAAAAAGCTGACTGTAAGTTTTGAGTGAGGAGTCAGTCCGCGCACTTAAAATCTTGAGGACAATGGTCGAAACGTAATCCTGCCGCGGAATAACACCCCCCCCCCCAAAAAAAATAACCCAAAAAACTGGAATATAAGTGTGCGGACTCCTCACTGGCCAGTTTTGGGCGCAGGTCTGGCCCCGATTCGGCCCACGTCTGGGTGGGGGGCAGAGGTCAATAGTCAAAGTTAGCTGTCTCCAGGGGCGCTGGTGTGTGTGGTTGCCATAGCGATAGTCGCTGTGCTGGGAGTTAATTGCCGGAGGTGTCAAAAGTAAAAGTGAAAGTAAATTCATGGTGTAAGTTACAACACTAGCACGTGATATTACATAGCTGTTACACCACGTACTACCTAATGAGGTAGATTAGACTGTGTTGTTACTGAAAAACACTGGAAACTCTAACAAGGACCCACCACAAACTTGATCAAACCAGCACAGAGTCAGCTGATCATTAGACAAGTACCTACACAGGTCTACTGGTTGCTCAGATAAGCTAGCTGTATTGGAAGGAAACTACTGTTTCTTTTTTCTACTTGTACGTTTACTTTTGACGCCTCTATTTATTTATTTATTTGTGTCATGAATCCCCCATCGCATGCGCTTCATAACAGATGTGTTTTGCATTCTTTTCTTCCCTCCTCTCCCATTCCTCTCTCCTCCCTCTCTTCTTTTCTCCTCTCCTCTCCTCTCCTGCCCCTTCTCCTTTCTTCTCCTCTCCTCTCCTCTCCTCTCCTCTCCTCTCCTCTCTTCTTTTCTCTCCACTCCACTCCTCTCCTGTCCTCTCCTCCCCCATTCCTCTTCCTCCCTCTTTTCTTGCCCTCCTATTTGTGTTTCTCCCATAATCCCCCTTGTTTCTTGGTCTTCATCCATCCATCCATGCATCCATCCATCCATCCATCCATTTATCCACCATTATCCATCCCTTATTCTCCTTTCTTTCTTTCTTTCTTTCTTTCTTTCTTTCTTTCTTTCTTTCTTTCTTTCTTTCTGCCTGTACCTACCTTTCTACATGTATCTATCTATCTATCTATCTATCTATCTATCTATCTATCTATCTATCTATCTATCTATCCCTCCATCCAGATGGTTCAGCCCCTGGTCTTCCTCCTCCTCTTCCTCTTCCTCCTCTCCTCCTTGTCCTTCGCCACTATATTTAAGTTGGTCTTCCTCTTCGTCCTATTCTTTGTGCTCTAGCCCTTCATATGCCATTTCGCATCTCATTGTCTGCACTCTGCTTATTTGGCTTTTTTAAATTATATTTTTTGCATTTTTGTTGTGTACTCATGTTGGCTGTTTTTTTGCAGTAGTTTTTTCTTGTGTCTGCATGTGTATGTGTGTGTGTGAGTTTCAGTGATTTGTATACCGTGTGTGTGTGTCTGCGTGTGCGTCCTCGCCTTGTCTTCCCTCGTCTTTCGTGTCCTTTGCATTGCATTCGTTCACCAACCAATCCCATCATGCATCTCTCTCCCACCTCACACACCCCCACACCCTCCCGTCACCCCCACCACCCCTCCACTTCTTCTGCCACCCCCACCCCCACTCCAGCCCTACCCCGCCCTAACTCCCCTACGCCCCCTACGCCCCCTACGCCTCCCCTCCCCACCTGGGCAGAGCGATGAGGGCCCCCTCCTCCGCAGTGCCGGTCAGGGCCTGGTGGGGGCGCACTGGAGCAAGGGAGCCCCCGGACACACTAGAGCCCCCAGGCCCCCGGGGGTCAGACCAGAGGTCAGTGGAGCTGCTTCTACCTTCCAGCGTCATGGACATTCTGGAATATCATGGAAATGCTGGAATATTGTGGAAATCCTGGAATGTCATGGAAATTCAATAGAGGTTTCTCCAGTCATGGAATTTTGCCATTTTCCCCATACAGTCAGGCAATATCATGTTCCAGGAATATTATGGAAATCCTGGAATATTATGGAAAATCAATAGAGGTTTTTCCAGTCATGGAAAGTCATGGAATTTGGCCATTTTTCCTGTACAGTCAGGCAATATTATGGGAATGTGTCCAAAGGATGTACACCTGACAACGTATGCTGCTTTACCTGCCACTCGAAATTGTGCAACATTGTAGAATGTAAAATGTTCAGCGTAGTTTCTTAAACGGGGGAGTTTGTGGGGGTTAGAATGATAATGTTTGAAATGTGAAATTGACTTTTACTTTTCACCCATATTCAAAGGAGACCATTACTTGTTGTTTCTCCTTTAGGATAAAAAAATGGGGGTGGGTGGGGGCGGTGATGATCTTATATTTTGTTGCTTTAAAAGAGAATTGGACGCCATTTTAGCCTATTGTTGTTGATGGCTTTGAGGCCGCTAATCCTGTAAAAAAAAAAAAGCCCTGCCATTTTATATGACGGGTGAACAAAGCCCCCATAGCGCAGCATACAGTGCAGTGCAGTGCTGCCCACTACGCACACGTGGACCAGAATCCTCAGGGATTATGGCAGGAGGGGAGAGGGATTACTACGGGACAGTACTGCCCTACAAAGTCAAAGTGCGGTAACTACGCCAACGTGTTTGCTAGGAGACAAGACACTGGCTATAGATGGCAAGATGCTGATGCTGCCCCACACAGTGCAGTAACTATGCCAACAGTCAAACTGAGAAAAATGCCTTCAAAGTTTTGGTGTTTGGTTGGATATTGTAGATACTGCAAATTTGACATGGCAGTTTCTCTAAAATGGGACACCTTGGAGCATAAGGCTTTGTCACAAGATAAAGGAGGTGTTATAAAGACCATTTTCGGTCCAAACCGAATTTTGACAAAATATGCAGTCACTGCACTTTGCTTTTGTAGGGCAAAGTAGATTACCAAAACACTCGCTAACGGGGTGGATTGACATTTCATCCTATGTGTTTTAATACGTCTCTTTTTTATTGTTGTTGTTATTGTTGTTATTGTTATAACTGTTTATTCCACTGCCACATCAATCCACTCCCACAGTCACTACGGTTTATATTTTTTGTGTGTTGATTTTTTTTTCATACTCAACAAGAGCTGCACATTGTCCTTGTCCATGAGCACAGTCACCCCAAACCTGTTCATCACACTACATTTACATTACACACTGTTATCACAGTTACTTACAGGGTATTGGTTACAGTCCCTGGAGCAGTGTAACTTACAGGGTATTGGTTACAGTCCCTGGAGCAGTGTAACTTACAAGGTATTGGTTACAGTCCCTGGAGCAGTGTAACTTACAAGGTATTGGTTACAGTCCCTGGAGCAGTGTTACTTACAGGGTATTGGTTACAGTCCCTGGAGTAGTGTGGGGTTAAGGCAGTGATTCTCAAAGTGGGGTGTAAGCCTCCCTGGGGGGGCGCGGAGGCATCTCTGGGGGGGGGCGTGTGACATCTGGTTTTGGGTTTTTTTCCCCCCAAGGAAACCTGCATTTTTGATTGCACTAGCAGCCACCACGGTAGTTTGGAACAAGGAAGAGACTCCTTGTCCAGAACAGGTCGCACAAAGCGAAATGCTCCCATGCAAACGCTGTTCAACTGTCCCAATGTAACTTCAGAGTTGTGTCTTTGGGTTATTGTAAATAAATGAAGTTACAAAGCATAGGCAACTTATTCAATGAACATCTTACAGTCCGTAGCCCGGTAACGTTTAGTTTTTTTTTTTTTTTTTTTTTTTTTGTAGCCCGGTGAAGGTTAGAACAAGGAAGTAGCGGTTTGTTCTCGAGCTCAGAGGGCTCTGGTCGTGAGGACCAATCACAGCGGCTACAGCTGCTGTTAACTACGTAGCTGTCTGCAGGCAGTCATATTTTCAGGGGTGCACACCAAGTCACTGCGGAGGGGGAAAGTAACTGCGTGGCTGTCTGCATCACTGCACAGACAAGTTGGTTTCTGAGCATAAACTATGCTTCAAACTCAGGCCCGTGGGCCAAATTTAGCCCACGGAGCCATTTTATTTGCCCCGCATGATTAGTTAGGTTTAGGGAAAGTTTTGGTCAGGGCACAAATTTAAAACTCAGAAACGTGGCATTACTGACAGGTTAGGTTTAGGGACAGTTTTGGGAAGGGCATAGCAAGACCAATCAGAAGTTACCTATGTGCTCTAGACAGCAGGGAAAGCGTCAGAATATGAGTATCTTGGATGTTGGTTTCCGTGAGAAATTAGACGCAATTTTTCGAGATCAGGCTCATTTCATTACACTACACTTACATAGGTGACACAAAGATCCCGTACGTAAGGTGCATGAAGACAAGCAGCAATGACTAAAGTGATCAAAAAGCCACTAAGCTATTACAGGAGTCTTCTCCATCGCCCAGTCAGTCCTGGGTCTGGACCATGTTACAGTCCAGTAAAAAGTGTTGAGTAAACACAGCAGTGAACACAGTGTTATAACAGTATTGACTACAGGTACTATAACAGCAGTGCTATAACAGGAGTGACCACAGAAGTGACCACAGGTGCTCTAACACAGTGTTTCTTAACCTTTTTTTAGGCGAGACACCCTTTCAATTCCTGAAAGTTTTCAAGGCACCCCAAACCAACAAGCTGTAACATGGCATCACATTGGATACCACAAAAGCTAAGAAAAGTAACACATTTTGAGAGGTCACACAACCTACGTTTGAAGTTGAAGCTTACTGGGGGGACCTACATTTACTTTATTGTGTGTAAATGCAGATGAAAGACTCACTGACTAAGCAATACTTTATTAATTTAGACAAATATGTATTATATTACATAATCTTTTTATCAGCCACGTTTCTGAGGCACCCCTGAGGGAGGTCTGCGGCACCCTGGTTGAGAAACGCTGCTCTAACAAACAGTTGTCTCGCTAAAGACCCAGGGTGCTGTAAAAGGATTGACCACAGTTGCTGTAACAGCAAGGACCTCAGCTGCTGGACAAACAGCAGTGAGCACAGAAGCTGTAACACCACTGAACACAGGAGTGACCACAGGTGCACTGTAAAAGATTGTCGTGATTTCACATTAGAATTCTACATCAAGAAGATGTATATACCAGTTTACTATTCACTGCTGTAATGTGCAATGCATTGTGGGATATCATATAGAGTACAACTCACAATTGTAAATGTACAGCAGCACATAGTACTTTATACAACATACTGTTGTAAAGATCTGTTTTGTCAGGGCTGCTGTCCTAATGCAAATGTATGCAAAACCACATGCAGAAATTAAGGAGCTCAGGTCACATTCTGATTGGATGCTTTTAAAACATGCATACAGGACTGATAGAGGTGGAGAGGATTTGAACTGATTTGAACTCTTCAATCGCACACACCTGGTCATGAGCAAGGAGGTAGACATAGGAGGGTTTACAGACATCATCGGAGCGTAGTACGGAATGATAGCAAGGGGAGTCCAATTTTCTTCTTCCATGGTCAAATTGGAAGCATGGTAAAGTGTGGAACAGGTCATAGGATACAATAGTGAATGTTTGTCACCTGTCCTTAATTATCCCCCGCAATTAATGCTGACCGACAGCTGCAGTAAATTTGGCCACAAACTGAGCACTGACAACCGGATATCCTCTTTCGACCAAATTTGTGGAGTACAAATTGTGTCCATCATGGCATCGCACACACTGACCATGTGCACCATGTCATTAGGCATAAATGTATTAGTTCTATGGCATTAAAGCAACAACCTCATACTACGAAGCCAATTGGTGCCAATTTGGATTGGAGCCAATTTTGGTCCCCTAGGGGAAATTCTTTCTCTGCATTTATCCCATTTGGGTTAGTGAATCACATTGAAGTACACACACTAGAAGGAGCAGTGGGCTGCCTGCTGAGTGGCGCCCGGGGAGCTGTGTGGGGGTTAGGTGCCTTGCTCAAGGGCACTTCAGCTGCTGTCCGGTCGGGCATTGAACCGGGAACCCTTGGGTTGCCAACCCAGTGCTCTAACCACTGAGCCACGACAGCCCCCAACTACTACACTGTGGCCAATGCATTTTCCATTGAGTGATACTGCTTATCCAATCTACCTTCTTTGGTCATGAGCCAGCTGATTGTAAATGACGTCCAGGTGCGCTAATTTCAGCTCAGTGCAATTCAAAACGGGCTTCTCTCTGCTAAAAGGGCATGGGAGAGGCCAATAATTGTTTGTCCATTATACAGACGATGGGCAGGTCATAGAGCATAAACAGTGCTCAGGTGTGGCAGCCCCCCTGTGGTTCAATTTGGCTTTTTGATGGCTTCGGCAACAGAATATATCTCAAAATCCCATGAGAAGGAATGGAAGCAGAGGCCCAGGACCATTATTTTCTAAGGCTGTAATGTTGTGAAGTTTCCAGTGTTTTGCGTTGGAAGAACGCAACAATTACCTGGCAACTTGTTGCTAGCAATTTTGGTGTAATTTTACAGCAATTAGCTGGCAACTTTTTTTATTGCCAGCAATTTTGCTTTAATTTTACTTCAATTAGCTGGCAACTTTTCACCAGCAATTTGCTTTAATTTCACAACAATGAGCTGGCAACTGTTTTGCCAGCAAATTTGTTGTAATTTTACAACAATTAGGTGGTAACTTTTCACCAGCAATTCAACTCAACTTCACCTTACTGGTGCAATGTGCAGTTAATGAAGATTGGCCACCAGGCTGGCCCACTTGAGCCATGAAACTTCCCACACATTAAAAGGACAGGTGTTTCAGTTATTTTGTCCAACCACTGTGTAGACAATTCCACATATATATATGGAATGTTTACTTATAAACATGGATCAGAATGAAAACTTTTTTGAACTGAAGTTTTGATATGTACAAGGGCCAAAACCAATCCATTTAAGAATATCCTTATACTTTTTTAAACACTATCTTAGAAGGAGCCCAGTCTGTTTTTAAACTGTAGTTCTAGAGCAGGAGCATCAATGATTGGAACATTCTAGGAACTTGTTAGCTTTTTGATACAGATCTCTCTTGTTACTCTGTTGTCACACTCTATACCTAACCAATCTGTCAATTAGTGCCTTGCCTCACTTTATTACAAATCACTTTCATGCCGTGATTCAATGATTGCCAGCACCTGCCCAATGCCTGATTACTCTGGTCACATGGTTCACTTGCTCCACTATATAAACCTGGACTGTCACACTGCTTTGGTTGCTTGTCTGAATGGCACAGCATAGCGCCTGACTCACTGGCGCTCACTGGTACTGGCAATCAATTGATTAGCCGACTAGATGAGTGGTTGGTTTGTTGACAAGGTGGTTGACAGCATAGTGCCAGTTGACCAGCTAGCTGCCTGGCAGGTTGACTGACAGCCTGTCCGCCTGGTCAGTTGGCTGGCTTGCTGCCTTGCTTGTTGACTGGCTGGTTGACTGGCCGGCTGCCTGTCCGGTTGATTGGCTGCCTGGCTGGTTTAGCCAGGCAGCCAGTCAACCAGTCAGTGAATCGGACAGGCAGCTGGCCAGTCACCCAGCCAGTCTGTCAAGGCCAGTTGGCTACCTGGCCGGTTAACTGGTTGGCTGCCTGACAAGTTAACTGTCAGGCAGCCAGTTTCATGTCTTGAGAGCCATCTTGTAGCATAGCATGTTTTATGGTGTTTCCTGCATAATATTAAATTTAGACCACTTGATTGGTTTGACAAATACATTTCCATACAGTCCTTATTGTGACTGTTTTTGAATTCCCCTTTGAGATGACTTGATAAATGAAAGTCCTCTTGAGGAAACTATCACTGTGACTGTGACAAGACTATGCTGAGTGATTTATTATTTGTGCCTCACCCTTGCAAGGCTGAACTTGTAGAAGTATGCTTAGAGCAGAGTGGCATTATGGTACCATGCTATCTCAGTCATGGTGGTGGATGAGGACGATTGTTGAAGGCATCTCAGACATGGCGGGAGGCGGGAGGCGGGAGGAGGCGGGCGGATGAGGGGGCAGGACATGTGCCATGGTCAGAGTAGTTTTGAAAACGGAACAGTGTTGTAATTTTAAACGACTTGCTGGCAACTGTTTTTTTTCTGCAATTTGTTGTAAATTTAAAACAATTTGCTGGCAATTATTCCCCATCAATTAGCTGTAAATTTCAGTTTGAAATCTTTTACAGTGTGCCGTACTAGCATGGTGCTGTAACAGGAGTGACCACAGGTGCTACAACAGGGTGCTGTAACAGGAGTGACCACAGGTGCTACAGCAGGGTGCTGTATAGCCTAGAAATCTAGACGCCCCTAGAGGCCGCAAATTGCTGTAGGGGTTTGGCTCGCCAGGCTAGGTGCTGTACTCAAGGTTAAAGGTTTGAAAGGTTAAAGGTTATGTCCTCTATTGAAAGTCGCTTTGGTTATAAAGCGTCTGCCAAATGCAATGTAATGTAATAATAAAAAGGTCAATACAGGTGTCACTCCGTTGACAGGTGCTGTAACAGCAGTGACCTCAGGAGTGACCACAGGTGCTGTAACAATCCTAAATAAAACACAATGTGTAAAAACAGGATAGGATGTATGCTACTGAGATATGTCATACCCAAGAATAACCTGCCAATGTGGCTAGTGAGAAAATGTGTTACTAGCTTTAAGTTTTTCCTATTTCTGGCCGTCTGGCAGTTGCCAATGTCAAGCCTGCTGGTAGTCTGTCCTTACTCTGCACTCTGCTGTCAGCCACACACACACACACACGCACACGCACACGCACACGCACACACACACACACACACACACACACACACACACACACACACACACACACACACGCACACACACACAGTCGGCCTCTCTCCTGTCCAGGTGTCCTTACCTCAGCATGCTTAAATAAGCACTCACACACACTTAATATGCTTATCATGCACACACACACTCTCTCTCTCTCTCTCTCTCTCTAACACACACACGCACACACACACACGCACGCACGCACACGCACACACACACACACACGCACGCACACACACACACACACACAGAGACACGTGATGTGCTTATCATGCACAAACACACTGGCTCACTTTCCATATCTGCACGACAACCTGCCGACTGCGGCGAAAACCAAAATCATCTCTTTTTTTAATGTTTTTTTTTTCTGGGTCAGGTACGGTTGGGTGTAGCGTGGCATGTCCTTAAAGACAAAAGGGGAAGAGATGTTGTTTTTATTATCCCCTGGATTAATCCCTTTGATGTTGCGGTTTCCGTGGCAGCGCTCCCAACAGGAGCAGAAGAGGAAGGAGAAGGAGAGAGGAGAGAGGAGGGCCGGGAATGATGCACTCATTAAGACCGTGGTGGAGTGGAGTGGAGTGAATAGTGTAGTGTGTGTGTGTGTGTGTGTGTGTGTGTGTGTGTGTGTGTGTGTGTGTGTGTGTGTGTGTGTGTGTGAGAGAGAGAGAGAGAGAGAGAGAGAGAGAGAGAGAGAGAGAGACAGAGAGAGAGACAGAGAGAGAGACAGAGGGAGAGAGGGGCAGAGAGAGAGACAGAGAGAGAGACAGAGAGAGAGAGGGGCAGAGAGAGAGAGGGGCAGAGGAGGGGAGAGAGAGAGATCAGGCTGTGTGTGTGTGTGTGTGTGTGTGTGTGTGTGTGTGTGTGTGTGTGTGTGTGTGTGTGTGTGTGTGTGTGTGTGTGTACATGGAAGCCGACAGGGAAGGATAAAGGGGTCAGCTGTCCCGGGCCCAGGGAGAAGAGGGGCCCCTAAATGGTCCTCATTACATTGTATGTATTGGATTGGGGGCCCTTTCAAATGCCTTTGTTCCGGGCCCCTCAAAAGCTGTCAGCGGTGTGTGTGTGTGCGTGTGTGTGTGCGTGACTGTAGTGTGTAAGCTAATTAAGCAGCGTAGTGTATATGTATGATGTATGCAGAGCTGTGAGCCTCATCCCCTTAAGGCACACACACACACACACACTCACACACACACACACACACACACACTCACACACACACACACGCACACACACACAGACACTCACATAGCTAGCGCCTCAGCTAGCACCACGCAACTCCCCTGAGAGAGCTAGAGAGAGAGAGTGTGTGTGTGTGTGCCACGTCCCCTTAAGGCTGGCGCCACGCAACACCACTGCAATCCCCCACCTCAGCAGACTGATGCCAGACCTTACTACACACACACACACACACACACACACACACACACACACACACACACACACACACACACACACACGCGCGCGCGGCGAGGTGTGAAGTCATTAGCTGATTAATCTTTAAATCCAATCTGGTAGCACCTCAGCCTTCATGCTAATGGCCCAATAGCATCACATTACAATACACTTAGCTGACGCTTTTTACCCAAAGTGACTTACAGTTAATTACAGGGTATTGGTTACAGTCCCTGAAGCAGTATGGGGGTTAGTAGCCTTGCTCAAGGGCACCTTGGCCAGTGGAGTGTGGTAGGAAGGGGATTCGAACCTGCAGCCCTCTGATCTAAAGCCCATGTCCTTAACCATCAGGCCATGTCTGCTCCAAAGGCCCAATAGAATACCAAATTACTGTCCTTTCACTGTAATACAATTAATGTGTTTCAGCATCCAAAATCAGTCTGGTTCCTGGAATACAATTATTGCGGGGTTTTTAGGACTTAAAACCAAAGTGCTTTCCCTCTTATACAATTAGTGCTTTCCCCTCCCATAATCTAATTAAAGTTTTTTATAGGATTTAAAATCAACGTGCTGCCCCTTTAATGCAATTGTTGCTTTTTAGGATTTAAACAATTAGCATTCAAAGTCCAGTCCTTTTAATACAATTCATGTTTCTTGCTTTTAAGGATAAAAAAATAGGATTCAAATACCATTACCATTATTTCTTTTAGAGATTGAATATGTCAGTGCTTTTCCTCATGCCCATAAACACATCCTGATTTAACAGCTCTACTGTGCCAACAGCAGGGCTGAAAGCCTGTAGTCGTAACCAGAACACCTGAGGCAGGCAAGTGTTGTAAGCATAACAATTGACATTTTTGTATAGGGCATTCTTTAAAAAGTATATTCTCAAAATATTTGAATGACAAGAATTCTCACATAGATGATAGGTCTTCTGAACAGTCATTTCCAATAATAAAACACAAAAGTTAAAAACAGTTGATACGTCATTTTGCAATGAAACTCTTCAGGTGATGCCAAGTAGGGTTATTTTATTTCAAGTCCAAATGAGATGAGTGGCATGGGACTCCCAGTGGACATGTGATGGCAGTGGGATACAGACGAGGTTCTGTGTTCCGGGTTCTGTGTTCCGGATTCTGGTGTTCCGTGTTCTGACAGTTAAGCTCTGGTGTTCCGCATTCTGACAGTAAAGTTCTAGTGTTCTGTTGCTCTGGTAGAGATGCTGTGATGTTGTGGTGTTCTGGTAGTAGAGTTCTGGTGTTCCGTGTTCTGACAGTGAAGTTCTGGTGTGGTTCTGTTTGGTTCTGCAGATCCGTGATCCCTCCTCGGTGCCTGAGGTCACCTCTCCGGCTCGGGAGCTGCAGTTCCGTTTGGACCGCCTGAGGCCCGGCACAGACGACCGCGACAACCTGATGGGACCAGTCACACAGGTAAACACACACACACACACACACACACACACACACACACACACACACACACACACACACACACACACACACACACACACACACACACCGCAACAACCTGATGGGACCAGTCACACAGGTAAACACTCACACACCTGTCAACACTCACTCCACACAGATGAACACACTACCGATTGATCACTCAGGTTAACACTAGCGACAGTTAAACTGACCAGCCAGCCAGGGGTGCATTTCACAAAACCATAGTTACCAACTGCTGTATGTTAGCTACTGTGTTGGTTGCAATGCCATTTCCCATTGGCAACTACCCAAGTTGCTAACACAGCCCAGGTGAGCACTTACAGGTAAACACACTACTGGCCAGTCACACAGGTGAAAACAACTGTGTGTTATGTGTGTGTGTGTGTGTGTGTGTGTCCTGTGCTGCAATTGGGTGTAATGTGTGTGTATGTGTGTGTGTGTGTCCTGTGCTGCAATTGGGTGTAATATGTGTGTGTGTGTGTGTGTCCTCCGACCTACAGCAGGAGGCGAGGCGTGGCCTGGAGTTGACCGGGCTGCAGACGACACACGGCGAGGGGGCGTGTCCTGTGGATCGGGGGGTGTGGCCACAGGAGCGAGCGTTGCTTCAGCAGGAGTTGCGAGTGTTCCGTCACCACACCGTGGTCCTCTACATGAAGCTCAGGTGGATACTCACACACTGGAGACTGGGTCGCCGTGGAGACGCCTCCGTCACCGGGGACGACGCCCCCTCACACGCAGAGGTCAGTGAAGCTAAAGTAAAGGAAAGTGTGCACCAAGAGAGACATACTGTACACTACCTGAGCGACGGAAGTCATTATTCCTCTATGGCGGGTCGGCGACTAAAGCGACCAAAGTGAATTCACCTGGAGCGAAGCGACCTGAGCCACCAGAGCTAAATTTCAACCATTTAAAGGGACACTGTGTGAGATTTTTAGTTGTTTATTTCCAGAATTCTTGCTGCCCGTTCACTAATGTTACCTTTTTCATGAATACTTAACACCAGTATCAAACTCTTAGTATTCATTATGACTGGAAAAATTTTACTTTTCATACATGAAAAGGGGATCTTCTCCATGGTCCGCCATTTTGAATTTCCAAAAATAGCCATTTTTAGCTGCAAAAATGACTGTACTTGGACCATACTAGAAAATATTTGTTTATTACTTTGTAAACGTTCATTTCCTGCACTGTGTCCATTTAAGTCAAGCTAATATTATGGTAATGAGCTATGATGCAGTTTGGCGAAAACCAATTGGAATGTTCATATCTCTGAATGTCCCAGGCTGACAAGCCAGAGCTGTTATGAAACGCATCTGCCATCTGGATAAAAGCCTCTGCCAAATGTAGTGTAATGTAATGTAATGTAATGTAATGTAGTGTAATGTAATGTAATGTAATGTAATGTAATGTAATGTAGTGTAGTGTAGTGTAATGTAATGTAGTGTAATGTAATGTAATGTAATGTAATGTAATGTAGTGTAGTGTAGTGTAGTGTAATGTAATGTAATGTAATGTAATGTAGTGTAGTGTAGTGTAATGCAGTGTAATGTAATGTAATGTAAAATTAGTGAAACACTAGTGTAGAGATGGGAAGGATTGGAGAAAAGACCTCGGGTGGGAATCGTCCCTGACGTAGTAATGCTCCTTAGCCCACTGGGTCACGGTGCCCCCACCTCTATACCGTATGCTCTTCTGCTGCCCCCACAGTTCGAATGCCTGGAGAACATTCCGGAACTGGCCGTTGCCATGGAGCCGGGTGATGGAGAGGGGGATGCCACCAGGCCTTGTGCCAAAATCAGCGGGGGTGTCGGGGGGGAGGGGCCAGCGGAACCCGGGACTCTACTGCCCTCACCAGATCTCTACCAGCATCAGAAACAGGTAACACACACACACACACACACACACACACACACACACACACACACACACACACATAGACATGCAACACACACACACACACACACACACACACACACACACACACACACACACACACACACACACACACACACACACACACACACACACACAGGTACAGCAATATAGACAGGCAATACACACATTCAGTACACACACACACAGGTGCGGCAGTATACACAGGCAATAGACACATACACACACACACACACACAGGTACAGCAATACACAAGCACTAAGAGGTGAAACACTTGTGTGCTAATTGCAGCATGAAGTGGAGTCCTTCGCAACCTTGTGAAGGTCCATTCCATTATCCCACCTCTCATCCTCCAAAAGCCAGCGCAGCGCATGCAGCGTCGCTGATGTCCCTGCATGTCACTGATGTCCTTGTGAAATACAAACTACGTAGTAGATAACGTTTCCCCGCTGTCAGCCTTGCCACAAGCAACTGAAACGCACCTTTTGAGAGATGTTGAATTAAACTTCTTGTTGTCAATGAGGTATTGTGACGTCCTTGTGAGGACACAAGCACAAGGGCAGGACGCGAGTCAGGATAATGGAAATAACACATAAAGGAGCAATTCCAGCGACGGAAGTAATTGACTTTGTATTTATTCACGGGAGACGGAGGAGACAAAAGCGATTTGGGCAAGAGGTGATTCGTGCGACTTGAGCGACATTTTTTGGACTTGAGTGTATATTATGCAAATTAGCTATGATGCGGTTTGGCAACAGCCGCCACAGCCAATGGGAATGTTGGAATGCTTGCATTCTGCTTTTAACGGACATACTCTGTTAGGGCTGGGGAATATGACGATATATATCGTTATCGTGATATCGTGTATATCGTGACCTTTCTCCTATATCGTTAATATCGTGATAGTAATTTTATCAATTTTATACAGTTGAATATCATTTAATTACATTTTTGATGTTGTCACAATACACACTATAAGTTCATGTAACTGTAAAAATAAGAATAAAAAGATCCATTTTAAAGAAACGTTGTTTTGCGACATGAAAAATAAAATGAAGAGAATAACTGAAAACGTATGTAATTGTGCTATATCGTGATATATACTGTATCGTTAAAGTAATCCATATCGTGATACAGGTTTTTTTCCATATCGCCCAGCCCTATCTGCTTGCATTCTGCTTTTAACGGACATACTCTGTCGCTTCTATTGCTTGTATTGCTCTTGCTGCACAGCGGTTCTCTGTCGCTTGGTCTTGTCGCGGCCAGTGTATTCGACCGGTAATGGCCTCTGATCTTGGAGTGACCTCACAAGCCTTTGTTCTCTCTCTCTCTCTCTCTCTCTCTCTCTCTCTTTCTCTCTCTCTCTCTTTCTCTCTTTATCCCCCTCTCTCTTTATCACTCTCTCTCTCTCTCTCTCTCTCTCTCTCTCTCTCTCTCTCTCTCTCTTTCTCTCACTCTCACTCACTCTCTCTCTCTCTCTCTCTCTCTCTGTCTCTCTCTCTCTGTCTCTCTCTCTTTCTCTCTCTCTCCACTGCTTGTGTGCTTGTGTGAGGGAATAGGAAAGAGCTGGGAGACGGAACGGAAGAAGATATCAATTACACACAGCGGAGAAGAAAGGATATAGAAGAGAGAGGCAGAGAGAGAGAGAGAGAGAGAGAGAGAGAGAGAGAGAGAGAGAGAGAGAGAGAGAGAGAGAGAGAGAGAGAGAGAGAGAGAGAGAGAGAGAGAGAGAGAGAGAGAGAAGATGTCAGAGGAGAGGAGTCAGAAGGGGGGATGTAAAGCAGTGAAGCAGCAATCTGCTGACAGACATGGAAGTAATGGGGAGATAAAGAGGCATAAGAGGAATAGCAGGAGAGGTAAACAAGAGAAAGAGATGGAGAAGGAGAGGTAGACAGAAGAGAAAGAGATGGAGAAGGAGAGGTAGACAGAAGAGAAAGAGATGGAGAAGTAGAGGAAGACAGAAGAGAAAGCCCACCTGGGAAACTTGCATTTTATGCCTCACCCGTGCAAGGGGGCAGCCCCCAAGGGAGCAGTGCGGCAGGACAGTACCAGGGTACCTCAGTCATGGAGGGACAGTTAATTACTCCACCCACCACCAAACTGGCGGGTCGGGGATAGAATCGGCAACCTTTGGGCTACAAGTCTGATGCCCTAACTGCTTACCCATGACTGAGTAATGGCTGAAGAGATGGAGAAGGAGACAGAAAAGAAAGGAATGGAGAAGGAGAGGTAGAAAGAAGAGAAAGGGATGGAGAAGGAGAGGAAGACAGAAGAGGTGAAGGAGAGGAAGTGAAGCAGGAAGAGATGGATGAGGAGAGGGCATGAGGGTGAAGCGGGAAGAGATGGAGGAGGAGAGGAAGTGAAGCAGGAAGAGATGGATGAGGAGAGGGCATGAGGGTGAAGGAGAGAAAGGGGTGCCGGTTCGATCTCCACCCTTTCCTCTCCCTACACCTCCATCCATGGCTGAAGTGCCCTTGAATAAGACACC
>NC_085872.1:45551487-45563987 GCF_034702125.1 Engraulis encrasicolus
TGCCTGCGTGTGTCTGCGTGCGTGCGTGTGTCTGCGTGTGTCTGCGTGCGTGCGTGTGCCCAAGTACTGTTTGATTGTATCAGAATATACACACATGCAAACATTTGTATGAGCATAAGTGCTATCTGTCTGTGTGTGTGTGTGTTTTTTTTGTGCAAATGTACAGTGTTCAGATCTGTAAATGTGTACATTCCTGTGTTCCTGTGTGCTTAGTGTCAGTATTTATATATGTATATGAAGAGTTTTGTTTCAAAACGACTTTTTAATCCTTAAAATCAAGAAATGTTCCAAAGCGGATGTACGTCACATTGCAACGAAACTCTTCATGTATGTATGTATTTGTATATGTATTTGTATTATTTTTATATGTATTTGTGTTTGTGTTTGTGTTTGTGTTTGTGTATGTGTTTGTTTTTGTGTTTGTGTTTGTGTTTGTGTATGTGTTTGTGTTTGTGTTTGTGTATTTGTATGTGTTGATGTGTACATGTCTGCAAGTGACCTTGACTGAACTACATACAGTCCCCTCTAAAAGTCTTGGAACAAATTCTCTTGCTTTTGTTGTCCGCCGAAGACAGAAGGGTTTGGGATGACACAAGAAGTATGAAACTAAAGTTCAGCTTTTATTTCCTGGTATTTAAATCCAGATATGTTGAATACTTTTTTGATTGATGTCCATGCACTTGTGTTACACCATTTTTTTTCGACTTAAACCCAAATGTAAACAAAAACAAGCTAATGGTAACTAGCCTGATAAACCTAAATGTGAGATTGGATTTGTAATTTAGTCTGGCCCCGCTGAATGGTACGTCCAAATGTTGTCTTTCAAACCGTTCCTGTGCCTATAGGCCAATGCTCTAACCAATCAGCGCTATCTTTCTCATTGATGTGCTTTCCCAGCATTGCGAGCTTCGTCGTCACTCCCTCTAAACCCCGCCCACCCGATTCAAAACAAATCTCTGCGTTGTGATTGGTTTGCCAGATTCAGGGCAATGTGTTCAAAATGTTCAACCGTCCGAGACCTGACCACTCCCAGGCAAAACAAATTGTCTAAATGATAACACCGGCGTCATACGTACGATGTAACGGTTTCATAATAGTGTCGTAACGCAGTCATGCACATGTCATAAACATTATGTCAATTTCATAAACATTATGACTGTCAGCAAGTGACATTCAGTTTTGATAAAGACAGCCCAAACAATGTCAACTTTTCATGACCATGAGTCCATGAAACGTTTATGACATTGACATCATGTTTATGACACTCGCTCATGACTGTGTCATTACACTGTCATGTCATATGTATGATGCTGGCATCAAGTAAAGTGTAACCAAGATCAGTTGGCTTGCTGTTCCCAAACTTCTGGAGGGAACTGTACTGTGCATCAAGTAAAGTGTAACCAAGATCAGTTGGCTTGCTGTTCCCAAACTTCTGGAGGGAACTGTACTGTGCATCAAGTAAAGTGTTACCAAGATCAGTTGGCTTGCTGTTCCCAAACTTCTGGAGGGGACTGTTCTGTATGTGTCCAGTTGTTGTGATGTGTCTGTGAGTGTCTTCGTCCATGTGCTGAGGGTGTAGCCTATCTATATGTTTTTTTGATTATTTGATTATGCTGAATATTCTGTGTCTAAATGAGATCTGTGGTGTGTGTGTGTGTGTGTGTGTGTGTGTGTGTGTGTGTGTGTGTGTGTGTGTGTGTGTGTGTGTGTGTGTGTGTGTGTGTGTGTGTGTGTGTGTGTGTGTATTGTATGGTGTGTGTTTCAGGCCCTGAATGAGGTGTGTGAGAAGGCGGGGCCAGCAGTGTTCCCAGAAGATGAACCGACCAGTGGGAGCCTCCTCAGGTACACACACACTCATTGGTCGAACTGCTATGTGGAATTCTCTGATTGGTCGAACTGCTATGTGGCACGCTCTGATTGGTCGAACGGTAATAATAATACAACAATAATGACTTTCAAGTAACCCAAGGTCGCTTTACAAAAGGAGATGAGGCAGGGCAATAGAGGGGAGAAGAGAGGAGGGGGGTATGAGTGTAGTTGGGGGGCAGGGTGGTTAAGGACCATAGGCCTCAGTGAATAAATATGACTTCGGGTGCTTTTTGAATGTAACAAGTGTGTGGGGCTTGGTGGATATGAAGAGGAGGACTGTTCCAAAGGGTGGGGGCAGCAACACAGAAGACTCTGTCACCAAAGGTCCGTAGCCTGGAACAGGGTATGACAAGCGGGTCCTTGCCAGAGTGGTTAGGAGTGATGCTGGATGAGGTGGCAGAGGTACTGGGGAGCAGGAACATGGAGGGATTTGTATGTGAGGAGAAGGATTTTGTAGGTGATCCAGTGAAGCTGCTTGAGTGTGGGAGTAACGTGTTGCCACCGCTTTGTGTTAGTGAGGATCCGGACAGTTGCGTTTTGGACCCGCTGTAGCTTGTCCAGTGCTTTGGTTGAAAGAACATAAAGGATACCGTTACAGTAATCCAGACGGGAGGTGATTAAGGCATGGATCACAGTCTGACAGTGAGGGCCGGAGTCTGCTGATGTTTTTGAGGTGGAAGAAGGCAGATTTGGTGGTGTTACTGATGTGGACTTGGAGTGAGAGATTGCAGTGCAGGATAACACCCAAGCAAACCATCTATGTTCAATAAGACGTCCCCAACTTTCTTGGACAGAGACGGAGGGGTCACCACCATGAGCTCTGTCTTCTTGTTGTTGAGTTTTAGCAGGTTAGTGGCCATCCAAGTCTTAATGTTGTGCAGGCAGTGAACTATTGGTAGGGGAGGGAGATCGGGAGATGGTTCAGTGTATAGTCAGTGGTTTAGTCGGGATATGGCACTCTGATTGGTTGAACTGTTATGACTTCTTCTGACTTCCATTGTGTGTGTGTGTGTGTGTGTGTGTGTGTGTGTGTGTGTGTGTGTGTGTGTGTGTGTGTGTGTGTGTGTGTGTGTGTGTGTGTGTGTGTGTGTGTGTGTGTCTCTCTACAGGGCCAAGTCTGTGTGTTCCATGAGTGACTTCCAGCGTCTGATGGACTCCTCCCCCTTCCTCCCCGACAAGACGACCGGCAGTCGGCACGGCGACCGTAGCCCCGTCGCCATGGGCAGCAGCAGCGGTTTCCGTGCCGACCGAAGTGACGTGACCCCTCCGCTTTCGCCGGACGACCTGAAGTACATCGAGGAGTTCAACAACCGAGGATGCTGGGATATCGCCACCGCGCTCAGCGCATCATGTCCCATACCCGGACCCCTGTCATCCATACTGGTACACACACACACACACACACACACACACACACACACACACACACACACACACACACACACACTAGGACACACACACACGCACGTACACACACACACACACACACACACACACACACACACACACACACACACACACGCACACACACACACACACACACACACTACAATATGCAATGTCATTGACTCAGGCATAAATGCAATTTCACACACACACACACACACACACACACACACACACACACACACACACACACACACACACACACACACACACACACTCACTAACACACACACACACACACACACACACACACACACACACACACACACACACGCACACACACACAACCACACACACTAACACACACGCACTCACACACTGCCGATATCGCCACCGCCCTGAGCGCATCATGCCCCTAAACAATTACGTTATGCCAGTATATCAGATAGGACATAAACTATGAATCATGTTATTTCCTGCCTCGTCTCCTCCACAGCCCTCTCTGGAGAGGCATAACATATCACCCATATTACATTATGTACAGTATATTGTCATATGAATCATTATTATTATATTAAATATGAATCACTATTATTATATTAAATATGAATCATTATTATTATATTAAATATGAATCATGTTTGTTTCCTGTCTCCTCTCCTCTCCTATCCAGCCTCCCTCTGTAGAGGCATAAAATATTACTCTTGTAATATAATATATAAATTATACATCATGTGAATTATTATTATTATTTTACATTATATTATATTATTTTATTTTATATTATATTATATTATATATTATTATTACATTAAATAATCATTAAATAATCAATCCTGTCTCCTCTCTTCTCTTCTCCAGCCCCCCGAGGCCCGGCGAGGAGTGGTACCAGGTGACTCTGCTGTTACCCCCTCCATTGCTGCTGCTGCTGCCGGTACCGTTCTCAGCGGTGCCGACCCGTTCCAGCCCAACTCCTGGTTCCTGACCACCAGCGCCACTCTCACCACCAGCACGCTGAGCAGCCCAGAGCGCTGCCGACCCAGTGGACCCAGTGGACCTGGATCTGGACTCGGACTCGGTCCGGCTAACGCTGCCTTGGCCCTGACGCCGCCCCACCCGGACCAGCACTTTGGGGTGCGCGTATTGCACAGCCCTACCAGGAGCAGGGACCAGGAGGAGGTGTTCGCAGGAGGAGGAGGAGGAGGGAGGTGGGCAAGCGGAGGAGGAGGAGGTGGAGAGGACGTGTTTGGAGGAGGAGGAGGAGGAGGTGGGGGTAGGTGGGGTGGCGGAGCAGGGACAGTACCAGTGGGTGGGGCTTACGCGTCGTCGTCGTCGGGGGCGACGGCAGCGACTCTGGACCTGAACCTCAGTGACGACATGAAGGAGGTGGCGTTCTCCGTGCGGAACGCCATCCGCCCCCTGCCGACGACGCCAACGCACGCCGCAACGCCCCCCCACGCCACCACGCTACGCGACTCGGCCTGCCAGACGAACGGCTTCACGTCGCGCGGGACGCAGACGTGTCACGTGGTGAGCGTGGGGCTGCAGACGGACGCAGGCGGCCTGAGGACTCTCACCAGCTCACCACATCGCTGCCTCACACCCAAAGGTACAGTAGGCAGCAGGCTTGTACGAAATTCCGAATTGAATGAATTTCAATTCATAGTAATGCCATAATATGAACATTAGGTTGTGTCATTACCTTGATTTTTTTTTATTTAAGCTACACTACCCATTGAGAGTACATAGAACACCACTACCTAGTGTTCATATTATGGCATTACTTTGAATGGTACAGTAGGTACTAGTTGTAGCTGTTGTATTATTTTTATATGTATTATCACTACAACAACTACACTCTAAGAAAATTTCCCTGCAAAATAACGGCAGTTACTGGCAATTTTATTTACCTGTAATTCTACTGTTATTTCACACCAAAAATCAAATACAGCTCATTGCTGTTTAATGTATCACAGTATATAACATTTTTTCAGCAGCAATTGAACTGTTAAATAACAGTACTCTACAGAAAAATAACAGTACATTTCAGTTAAAAAGTTGAATTGTACTGTGTGATGACAGGCAAATACTGGGTCATAGTTGTATTCATGAATATGGCCATGGCAACTTCCCACCCCACCCATCATTCTCCATAACTGTGGTACCCTGGCCATGTTACCACCCCACCCTCCCATCGTTCACCATGACTGGAGTGCCTTGAGCATGATACTATGGCGCTATGCTGTATTGAGAAAATTGTTTGCGGTGGTCCTTTGAAAGTGTGGGCATGAATAAAATTTCAGAGTACGCAGTGCTATGTTACAATGATAGTGTGCAAGGTGGGCTTTTTACTGTATCTCTTGATGAGCCAATGATGAATATAGCATTGGTCAGTCTTTAAAAAAATATTTTACACCAAGTAGCACAGCAAACAAGCAGCACTACAAGCTAGCTCTCAAAGCAATGCCTAATTTGCAGCAGGCACATTATATGCAACAATGCCACAAATGATGCCACATACAGCAAGCTTTCACAAAGAGGAAAGTGTGCAAGCATGTAAGCAAGCTTGTCGGCAAGCTTGTAGGCAAACAAGTGCTATGCTGTGCCATGCAGGCCAGCCAGCAGGCAGGCAAGCAACTGAAGTGTTGATAGTCCAGATTTATATACAGGTGCAAGAGTACCATGTGACCAGAGTCATCAGGCTCTTGGCAGGTGACGCCCGTAATTGAATAATGGCATAACAGCCCTACTCAGGTGAGGCCAGGCACTGATTAGCAGATTGGTTTAGATGGGGCTGCTTGTTGCAAGAGTGTTACAAGTTCTTAAAATGTTTCAGCCATTCACACTTTCATCACTATCAAAATGCATGTGCTACTCACACTTTGCTGCATCAAGCACTTTTTAAGTATTGTAGTTTCCTTAGAAATTGTTTCATCATGCTTGATAGTATCAGATAATCTCTAACCAGTCAGAATGACTTCAGTTCTTCAGGTGGTATTGAAGTTTGATGGTGATCACGGACAAGTGGAGGATGAATGGGTTTCAATGGTGCTGCCTAAAATAACTTGTTATTTTCTAGAGATGCACCGGATCCGGTTTCCGGTTCCGAATCCGTCAGGATAATAGAGTTTTTCACAGGGTCCGGGTCCGGCAGGATCTTAAGCAGTGGATCCGGTATCTGGCATGTTACCTAAAAATCAGGGTCTGGTGCATGTCTAGCCTAGGCTTTTCAGTCTTTCACAACCCCAATCACTGCATGGAGTGAAATCCCTTTGGAAGCGGCTATTGCAGGCAGTGTGGCAATAAGCCAATGAGTCTAAAAAATAGTTTGCGCCAACGTAATAAAAAGGGCCCACGTGTGCGAGTAGACTATATGTTTCAACCCTTTTGTAGGATCCGGTATCCGGTTCCGGATCCGGCAGGATCTTATTCAGTGGATCTGGTATCCGGCAGGATCCTAAAAATCAGGATCCGGTGCATCTCTAGTTTTTTCCACAACGGCGAATACTGCTATTGTGCAGTACTTACTGTTTATGCTCAATATGTGACTCAAAGTAATATTTTCACAGTAGTTGTCTGTTTTTTCGAAAAACAGTAGAATGCTGTTGCAGAATTGCCGTAAATAAACAGCTATTTGTTACAGTGTACAACAACGAGTCCTTTGAAAAGTATAACATGAAACAAACAAGTGTAAGATATTGCACACCTTTTAAAATAAATAATATTACATTACATTGCATTTTTAAGCAAAGTGATAATAATACAAAAATAATACAACAGCTATAACAGCTGCTACTGTTCACCCCATCGCTGCTTCACGCCCAAAGGTATAGTAGGCAGCTGCAGTTGGTACTTACTCTTTCTGAAAGGTACAGAAGGTACTAGTTGTAGTTGGTGGTTACTGTTTTTTAACTTATTTTTGTATTATTTTTGTATTATTATCACTTTGTGCAATATCTTACACTTGTTTGTTTCATTTTATACTTTCAAAGGAGTAGTTGTTGTAGTTGTTGTAGTTGGTAGTTCTTCTTTTTTTAACTCATTCTATTAATCTTTTGTATTATTCATTTTGTATATCTATTAATGTGTGCATACTATCTTACACTTGTTTATTTTTACCTTTCCAAAGGCGGTGGCTCCACCCCGGTCTCCTCCCCGTCGCGCTCGCTGCGTCGTCCCCAGTACGTCACCTCCTCCCAGGGCAGCAAGTTCGAGCGGCCCTGCTGCTCCCCCAAATACGGATCCCCCAAACTGCAGCGCAAACCCGAGCGGCCCGGAGCCGGGATCAAGACGGCAGCCGAGTCGGCGGGGGGTGGGGCGATGGTCTCAGGAGGAGGAGGAGGGGTGGGTTTATTTGGTTACCATTTTGTTATAGATGCGTATAATTCAATATGTTGTTTATAATTAGGGCTGTAACAGTATTATATATATATTAAATTATATAATACATATCAAACCAAGAAATCGTGATACGCAGTCAAGTTCAAGTTCAAGTTTTAGTTTTAGTTTTATTGTCCACAAAAGGGGCAATTAAGTGTGCAGCAAGTCAACCACATATAGACAACAGATAACAGGACAAACCATAAAGTGCAGGGTTTAAAATAAAGTTAAAAGTAGCATAAGAACCATCATAATAAATAAAACAAAATAAAAATTAAAATAAAAACAAAATTACACATCACACCATAAAATGCCATAAAAACACACCAAGGGTCTAGCCAGTGATCAATTTGGATTGGAATTTAACAGGGAGATGGCACTGGGGACAAATGAAAACCTAAACCTATTAAGTCACAGTATCACAGGGCTATTCTAATAGCGGCCCTGGGGCCAGATGCGGCCCTTGGATGGTAAAGCTCTGGCGCCCCAGAAGCCCCTTGAAATACAGAATCGTTTTTCTGTATTTAGAGATAAAAGTATGGGTTCCGTATTGACCTGACACGAACGTTAAAATGCAGGAAACTACATCTAAGAAAGACAAAACTTTCTGGGGGAGGACCCCCAGACCCCTAACTCCATATTTTTTTCATTGACAGTCGGCAACCATAATACATACGTATAATTTGGCCCCTTTGCTGGGAGGAATCTGAAAAACTGGCCCTCGTTGACATTTAATTGAATGCTGTATCGTGATGCAAGAAGGCAGTATTGTGATAAGCCCGGTGCTTCCACTCTTCCAATCATCATCATTATTATTCTAAAACTTTTAAAAATTATTACTAGTGTCTTGTAACCTATTCTAACTATAAACAATCATAGCGTTTGCAAATGTGGAAAAAAAATCAAATTCATTCATTTAAAAAGATACATTTCCAAAAACGTGGGGTCTATCGAACTGTAGGTAAAAAATCGTGATACGAACCAAATTGTGAGTTGAGTGTATCGTTACAGCCCAAGTTATAATGTAATTATAGTTATAATTTTGTTACAGTTATCGTTATAATAATACAGATGTTTTTACTTGAAACTAGAAAAACAAGCTTGCTTAATATTTTAAGGTTTGTTTGCAGTGTAGATCAAACTGCTGTGTGGATTTCCATTCACTTACATCAGGGTTTCCCCAACCAGGGTGTTGGTGTGGGTTCCACCGCGATGACGGGAGGAGGAGGAGGAGGAGTTGGTGGGGGAGGAGGGTCTTCGAGCAGGACCACCACCCCCACCTCCACGCCTCAGAAGGGCGCGTCGGGTGGTGGAGAGTCGGCGTGGGCGCGGTCGACCACCACACGGGACAGCCCCGTCCACGCCACCATCAACGACGGACACCAGCTGTCCAGCCTCTTCAACATCATCGACCACACCCCCCTCGCCGCGCTCGAGCCCGTCACGGCCACCGTCGTCGCCGGGGCCAACAAGTACACACGCTCCCCCAGCCGCTCTGCCAGACCTCAGCAGGCAGCAGCAGCAGCAGCAGCAGCAGGCGCGGACCCCACAGCCTCCCCTGGAGGCTCGGAGGGGAAATGCAGCACTGTGGGGGGAGAGGAGATGCTGAGGGGCGCAGCGGCCCGCGGACGCTCCCCGAGCCCCGTGCAGCATCTGATTGTCGTGGAGATGGCGGAGGTTCCGAGCATCCGCCAGGACCTGTCGGCGCCGCCGGGACACACGCTGGCGGAGAACGCTGCGCGCCTTCTGAACAGGAAGCTGCAGGAGCAGGCTGGCACCACGTCACGCGACGAGCAGCGCAGGGGGCTGCAGTTACCGTCGGCAACCACCGCCGCTGGGGGCGGAGCCACCACTCAGGGGGCTCACGGCCGCGACGCCAAGTTGGGCGAGACATCTGCGGACAGGGCCGGGAGCATGGAGGTGAGCTAGCCTAGCCGCTAACGGGCCGCGAGCAGGCCGCTAACGGGCCGCGAGCAGGCCGCTAACAGGCTGTCTCGCACAGGTACAAGCACAGGCAATAGCTGCCTGTTTGAGCAGAGAGAAGTTTACACATATCAACACACTGCCCATAATGCATACATAGGGTCGCCAACTTTGTGGAAAAAATACGATTCCATATCTCAAGGGACGGTTGGCCACCCTATGCATACATGATAATACATATATGGTGCGGTGTAATACAGTAATAAACACACAAGCCGACAGGAGGCAGCCCTAGTCTAGTATACAGTATGCAAAAGTAGAAGTACGCTTACAATACCATATCCATCATATGACATGACTTTAACCAATCAGAAACATGCACAGCAAATCAGTCCACCAATCATAAACACAGACACATGCATAGCAAGTCACTTCAGCCAATCAGTGAGCAGCATGGTAAAGCACGATGAGTTCAGATTGTCATGGTGACCGGCTGTATCCTCTTCATGATTGTCATGGCAACCAACCGGCTGTGTTCTCCTCATCTTTGCCTGTGTTTTCTTTTATCTTTTTTCTTTCTTTTTTCTTTTTTTAAGTGATTTATTGCCATAGCGCTGTACTGGCCCCGCCCCCTGCTGCTACTGTGATCGGGATGTGTTACTATGGCAACCCCCTCTCTGCCTGCACATGCACGCACACACACATACACACACACACATAAACACACACACACACACACACACACACACACACACACACACACACACATACACACTCACACATACGTAACCACATACGCATAGACCCTGCCCCTCCCCACATATATGCTGTACTGTATATACGGTACCCCCCCGCCCCCCTCCACATTCTCTTTCCTCTCCTCCCTCCTCCCATCTGGAAGGCTCATATACTGAAGCCACCCCCCCCCCCCCCCAACAGACACACACACACACACACACACACACACACACACACACACACACACACACACACACACACACACACACACACACACACACACCAGTATGAAAGTGGGGAGAGGGGTCCCATCACCCATAAACTAGGTCAGACTGTAATCCATGCCAATACACTGATACCCCCCCACACACACACTCACTGATACCCAGACACACACACACACACACACACACACACACACACACACACACACACACACACACACACACACACACTCACTGATACCCAGACACACACACACACACACACACACACACTGATACCCAGACACACACAGACACACACACTCACTCACACACACACACACACACTGATCCCCAGACACACACACAGTATTTGATGCCTGTGTTAACCAGACAGATACAAGATTTCACAACTCAATGCCTGTTGACATGCACATTGTGTGTGTGTGTGTGTGTGTGTGTGTGTGTGTGTGTGTGTGTGTGTGTGTGTGTGTGTGTGTGTGTGTGTGTGTGTGTGTGTGTGTGTGTGTGTGTAGGTGCGTGTGTGTGTGTGTGTGTGTGTGTGTGTGTGTGTGTGTGTAGGTGCGTGTGCGTGTGTGTGTGTGTGTGTATGCATGCATGTGTGTTTGTGTGTGTGTGTGTGTGTGTGTGTGTGTGAGTGCTGTGCGTGCGTGCGTGTGAATATGGCTGCGGGATTAGCTGCAGTCCGTGGCAGCCCCCTGACACACACTCACACACACACACACACACACACACACACACACACACACACACGCACCAAGACTAATGCTATTGCTAATGCCCACTTGGCCGCTAATCTGGGGGGCACAGGCAGGGCAGACACCACAAGCCCTTTGAGACCCAGACACACACACACACACACACACACACACACACACACACACACACACACACACACACACACACACACACACACACACACACACACACACACACACACACACACACAAACACAAAGACGCCAAAAGCCCTTTGAGACTGAGTGAAAGCCTGACACGCCAATTGTAATCCATACATGTAAGCTGATCACAGATCGTTACTTAAACAGTGAGATTCTTGCCATTTGTCTACTTGCTTTTAATGGATTACCACACACACACACACACTCAGACACACACACACACACACACACACACACACACACACACACACACACACACACACACACACACACACACACACACACACACACACACACCTACACACGCAAGTTGTAGCCCTTTCATGCAGAAGGGCTTGCTAGATCACTATTAGCTGAAAAAGCTTAACTGCATCATAACAACATCGCTAAGACAAAGAGAGTTGCTACCGTGTGTCATCCCAACTCGTCAATTTCTGACTACATTTAACGAGACTGCAATATTTGACATCAAAATGTGATATGCGTCTCAAAGGCGCCCCCTTGTGGCCTTAAAATTTCACTGATGGTTAGGGTTAGGGAGAGGTTTAGGTTAAGGCCACTTAGTCAATATGTGATGTAACATCCTCAGAAAAAACTCCAGCAAGCAAGGTCTAGTGCCGGTTTAAAACATGACGGGCAGAGTAGAAAATGCCACCAAAGTTCTTTTAGTTGAATACTTAGAACGCTTTGTTGAAAGGAAAAAAGAATCGGGGACCACACTGGTCTATTTTTTGCTATTTATTTTCTCAGTCCAGTTAGACTAATGTTTCGACATGCGTCTTCATCAGAGTCCTCAGCATGTCGAAATGTTAGTCTCTTACTGCACTGAAAAAAATAATAAAAAATAGACATTCGTGTGGCACCAGTTTCTTCTTTCCTTTTTACTTGTGATTTAGTCCTGCTCTGGTTGCACCGGATTGTTAATTTAGAAGCGCGGAGTGCGGATCTCCGGTGTTTTACAAGCGTTGTTAACCCATTTTAGCCCAAGCCCTTTTTGGGAAAAGGTGCCCTCTCCCTATTAAAACCTAAATATCTCAGCCTCCGAAGCACATAAAAAATTAAATAAGTTGCATTTAAAA
>NC_085872.1:45571487-45576487 GCF_034702125.1 Engraulis encrasicolus
TCATGATTTTAATTGTGATTTAATCGTGGCAATAGTGACCTACTTTTGAGAGTGTCCTTGAAGCCAGAACATACTGACAGGCTGGTGTTTTTTGCCAGAAATCTGTCCCCTTATGTTTCATGCTATTGCCTTTACATAATTATTACAATTCATTTTATTTTGCTCATCCCGTATGTAATTCATTCTTGGTTATATTTCATCTTGTTATAATTTTCAAAAAAATCTGCAAAAATCAATAATCGTGATTAATAATCGTGATAATGATTTTGACCAAAATAATCGTGATTATGATTTTTTTCCATAATCGTGCAGCCCTAGTGTATCTAGACACTACATGTAGAATACCCATATGCTAGATACGTCTACAGTGTATCCAGACATTACATGTAGAATACCCATATGCTAGATACGTCTACAGTGTATACAGACACTACATGTAGAATACCCATATGCTAGATACGTCTACAGTGTATACAGACATTACATGGAGAATACTCTTACACTTGAAGAATCTGTGATTTGGGGCACCTAAGCCACACCCTCTGCAATTATGCAGTTCATTGCAACTCTGCTGCCTATTGCCAAATTTGATCTTTCCATGAATATTTTCTTAATAATAAACCGACATTTACGAGTCTGACCAAAGCACAGTAAGTTTTGCAGCTACAAATGTCTGTTTCTGGAAATTCAAAATGGCAGACCATGGAGAAGATCCCCCTTTTCATGTATGAAAAGTGAAATATTGAATACATTGAATTTGGTGGTGGTGCTAAGTATTTGTTAAAAATGTAGCGTTTGTGAATGGGCAGCATGGATTCTGGTAATGAACTAGTAAAAAATATTAGACGATGCACCTTTCAGTTGCACAAATATTGAATGGAAGTGGATTGATGTGGTGCCTAGGTGGATTTTAACGCTATTAACGTCAACCTAATGCATGGAATTAGTGACAGCTGTGAGTGTCAATTCGTGATTTTTGAAGGGGTGTCTCAATTCGTAGGGGTTGCGTTTCAAGCCCTACACCTTGCGGCTTCATTTGAAAGCATGAGGGGCAAGAGGAAGGTGTAGGGGGTAGGGATGGAGATTAGTGATGGGAAAGGCCATGAGGTACCCCATACTGCCACTACATGAAGAATACTGTAGACTTGAAGATCCTGTGATTTGCAGGGACATGAATATTTGAAACGACGAGAAAAGAACAAGAGAGAAGAGAGAGAGAAGAGAGTACAAAAGAACAAGAGAGATAAGTGACGAACATGAACGAGACGGATAGTTGTAGTTGTCAGTAGGGTACCGTTAGCTCCTGGCACTGAAACACACACACATGCACACACCTACACACATACCTACACACATACACACACACACACACACACACACACACACACACACGCACACACACACATACCTACACACACGTACTCAAACACACACGCACACACACACACACACACACACACACACACACACACACACACACACACACACACACACACACACACACACACACGCCGTGAGCTGTTTGTACTGAGCTAGGTGCTGCTGGGGTTTTGGGAAAGTCACCAGTGATGAAATGGTCCCATTGCTATTTGGAATTCAAGGTTCCACCTCCAACAGTAGTGTACAGACGCATACTCTCTGGAACACACACACACTGAGATACACACACTCTCTCTCTCTCGTTCTCTCTCTCTCTCTCATACACACACACTCACACACTCTCTCTCACACACATACTCACACACACAATTTCACTGTTGATATCTGCTCTTTGTAACCTCTTTATAACACACACACACACACACACACACACACACAAACACTCTTTGATGTGTCTATACTGTATGTGTAACCTCTCTCTCTCTCCGTGTGTGTGTGATGTAACAGGATCTGCCGCGGTCTCCCGTGGCTCCGCCCCTTGAGGCCTGCTTCCTGCGGCCGGCCCGCCCACCCAACAGACGGCCGCCCTCGCGCTGGGCAGGCGCACGCTCCCCAAACTCTTCCCCCACATGGGGGAGTAACGCCAACACCAGTCAAAGGTTCCAGTTCCCCCCAACAACCCAGAGCATCCCAGAGGGGGAAGAGCCAAGGCCAGCCTGAACGAGGGATGGAGGTCCCTCTCCTCTCTCCTCCTCTCCTCTCCTCTCCTCTTCTCTCCTGTCCTCTCCTCTCCTCTCCTCTCTTCTCCTCTCCTTTCCTCTCTCCTGCTCTCCTCTCCTCTCCTCTCTTCTCCTCTCCTCTCCTCTCTCCTCTACTCTCTTCTCCTCTCCTGTCCTCTCCTCTCCTCTCTCTTCTCCTCTCCTCTTCCTCCTCTCTTCTCTCCTCTCTTCTCCTTTCCTCCTCTCTCCTCTCCTCTTCTCTCTCCTGCTCTCCTCTCCTCTTCTCTCTCCTACTCCTCATCTCTTCTCCTCTCCTCTCAAGCACCAGCTAACCAATAAGGACTTCTAGAACTTCACAACAGAAACTTTACAACAGCTCCAGAACTTTACAACAGAACTTTACAACAGAGTTCCGGAACTTTACAACAGAACTTTAAAACAACAGCTCCAGAACTTTACAACAGATTTTCCAGAACTTTACAAAAGAGAACTCACGGACCCCAAGTGGAATGTAAACAATGCAAAACTGCAAGAGAAACAAAAAGAAGCAAAACAAACAAACAAACAAACAAAAGTCAACTCTTCCATCACAGGTGCCTGCCTGCCCCCCACCTGAGTTGTCGCTCGCGTCGCGCCACGTGTCTGTATCAACGCAGTCGCATCCCAACTGGTCAATTTCTGACCACCATTGACCAGACTGCAGTTTTTGACATTGAGGGCATACCTGTTACGTTGCATGTTGACTATGTAGCCTAAACCTAGACCTTTCTCTGACCCTTACTGTCAGTAAAGTGATGCTGCCACAAGGGGGGCGCCTTTGAGGCACACGCCACATTTTGACTCCAAAGGCATACCTTAAAAGTAAAAAATTGCCGCCTGGTCAAAGGTAGTCAGAAATTGACGTGTTGGGATGTAGGTCTGTAGGTCTGTATATGTCATTGTGTGTATATATATGTATGCAATGCATATATGAATATATATATATATTTATATATTTATCTCTACAGCCATTGTTTGTTTCAAAGACAGGTCAGTGCTAAGCAGGGCTTGACATTGGCACCGGCCAAAAAGCCAAATGCTGGTAAAACTTTGCTGTGGCTGGTAGCAAGTTCAGTCTCACTAGCCACTTTGACAGATAACTTGTTCTTTGGTGTGGCAAACCACAGTAGTTACATCAATTGTTTGTATTAAAATGCAGGAATATTCTAAAAAAAACACAAACAACAAACCTCTGATTAGTAGAAAGGTTAGTGACTCTGGAAAACCACTCACCACAGTGGCTGATGTGCAAAAAAAGTTAACGTCAAGCCCTGGTGCTAAGGTACGAGTTATGAGTCACCTCCTCACACATCTAAAACATTTAGCGCACACTACTATATCCCGTGCTGACAACACCCAACACACACACAACACACCACAATGCCCCCAAAAATGGATAACTCAACACACCACATATGATGGCCAGATCAGTGCTAAAGTACGAGTTGTGTGTCACCTCCTGACACATTTAAAACATGTGCACACCTCACACACACTAGGCCCCAATGATCTGACACAACACACCAAGACTCCCCCAATACTAGGCCCCTTATGACGCACTCCTAGGCCCCATTGTTGCCAGATTGGGCCGTGTGCGAGTGAAAAAGGGTAAAAAGTGCACATGGGCGGGTTTTTCTGCACATTAACTACCACAGGAATCGTAATAGTTGAAATTGGGCAGGATTCCAGGCGGGTTTTGAGTATTTTTTGGGCTGGAAATCATCAGTCCAATCTGGCAACCCTCATGATGTATTCATACACTGACAAACACAACACAGAGAGATGCCTCTTGTCACCAGGCTAGCCAAGGAGCCGCTTGGAGCTCCAGAGAGATGCCTCTTGTCAACAGGCTAGCCAAGGAGCCGCTTGGAGCTCCAGAGAGATGCCTCTTGTCAACAGGCTAGCCAAGGAGCCGCTTGGAGCTCCTAAGCCCCTAGATGGTAATAACAGCTCACACTTAACTACTACAGTAGTGGCGTTTTTTATTTGGTTTGGTCATTCCTTTGAAATTTTTGCTCTCTGACGACACGCTGATGATGCATCCATGCCTTCAAAAACTTGAATGACGACACCACAGACTTGTAGCCCATTGGAAGCCTGAATGACAGCAGCAGATGCTAGCTGTTAGCCAGCTAATGCCGGCTAATGGTACATTAGCCTTTGCAGCAGCTAGTTAGATAGCCGGCTAATGGTACATTAGTGATTGCAGCAGCTAGGTAGTTAGCCAGCTAATGGTACATTATTCATTGCAGCAGCTAAGTAGTTGCACAACCTTCTGCCTTCCTCAGACCAGGCCAGGAGGCGGAGAAAACATGATGTCAGCCAACCAAACCAAACCAACAAACCAACCAATCAACGGCATGGATGTGTGTCCCACTGGGCTGTGATTGGTTCAGGTTCTCTCTGGGGATCTTACGGGAGCCAGTCGCAGAGTTGAATGTGGAGTGCTGTAGGGGTCGGGGGGGTCTATGTGTTACTAGGGACCGGGGGGTTGGGGGCACTAGGGGGGGGGGAGGTATTTGGAGGCTGTGCCATGTGGTCATCATGTTGCCAGGTTGGGCGGTTTCCTGCCCAATTACATTGTATGTGTGTTTTGTTTGTTTGTTTGTTTTTTTTTTGGGGGGTGGGGGGGGTTAGATGACTTTGTCCTGGGCCCAGCCAAAGCTGTCGGCGGCCCTGCTCACATCTCAGGACACCTGGCTGCATGAGACAGCCTCCATGTGGGATTGGGGCCTTCTGATTGGTGGATTGTGGGAATGGAGCGTTCTGATTGGTGGATTGTGGGATTGGGGCGTTCTGATTGGTGGATTGGTGGGTTGGGGGTTGGGATTATAACTTTATGCATAACCAGGAAAGGCAGCT
>NC_085872.1:45581487-45643987 GCF_034702125.1 Engraulis encrasicolus
CCCTCTCCTCCTCCCCTCTCCTCCTCCCCTCTCCTCCTCCTCCCCTCTCCTCCTCCCCCCCTCTCCTCCTCCTCTAGTGCCCCTAGCCTCCCCTGATGCCCCCCCCCTCTCTCCTCAGGGTCCTCTAGGCTGCATTACAGGAGCTGAGGTACAGCCACCATCCCACCACAATTACCCCCATTCTGTCCTGCTGCCTCCTCCTCCTCATCTTCCTCATCATCTTCCTCCTCCTCTTCCTCCTCTTCTGCTGCCCTGAGTCGGGGCTCTCAGCCTCCTCCTCCTCCTCCCCATCCTCTGCATCTTAATAATCATAATGTGAATAATAATATGAGTAATCATAATTGAGTGGTATGTATTGGGTGGTGGGGACCCTTTCATGACTTGGTTTCATGACTTGGACTTAGTTTTCTCAAAATATGAATTGAAACAAGAGAGAGAACAATTAGCAGTTGAGAGAAACTGCATTTACAGGTGTGTGTGTGTGTGTGTGTGTGTGTGTGTGTGTGTGTGTGTGTGTGTGTGTGTGTGTGTGTGTGTGTGTGTGTGTGTGTGTGTGTGTGTGTGTGTGTGTGTGTGTGTGTTGGCTACTGATCTGTGCACCCTTTGCATGTATGTGAAATATGAATTACTTTGTGCGATAGTAAACATGTTGTGTATTATGTTTACTGCGTTAGGAGATAGTAAATATATCATTTCACAAAGGAAACTTGTATGCTGCACCTCTGGTTACAATCTTGTGCCACACGATTGTCCTTTTAGACTCTGATGAAGACGTTTTGTTGAAACGTTAGTGTAATAAAAAAAGTAAAAAATAGCAAAAAAAAAGACATCCATGTGGCGCCTGAATTCTTCCCTTTTATACTGTAAGCATATTGTTTATTGTGTTAGGCCGCAGTAAACATGTTGTATATTATTTATAGTAAATATGCACAGTGTACAGCCGCAAACAATGAGCACACAGACACACAAACACACACACGAACGCACACACACACAAACAAATGCGCGCACACACATACACAAACACACACACGCACGCACACACACACAAACAAATGTGCGCGCACACATACACACAGAAAAGCGTGCATGCATCCACACACGCATACACGCACGCCCACACATACACATTCAAGAGCAGCCAGAGACTGTGCCTGTATGTGTGCGTGACAACCAAATGTACGGAATTCCTAGCCAAGGTGACCGCTACTCCCACACACACATACATTTGAATGATCTTATTAAACATTGATTTCATAAGGACACACACACACACACCCACCTACACACATTTGAATGATTTTATTAAACATTAATTTCATGAAGAATAAAAGCCAATTAGAAAATCGCATTGTCTGTGCGTGTGTGTGTGTGTGCGTGCGTGCGTGAGTGTGTGTGTGTGTGTGTGTGTGTGTGTGTGTGTGTGTGTGTGTGTGTGTGTGTGTGCGTGTGTGCGTGTGTGTGTGGGGGGAGGGGGGTGTTAAATGGGATGTAGGACAGGAGAGCAGCATATTCATGAGGATGTAGCGCCATGGCGACCCTGCAGAACACCATAGTGACCCCAGTGTTGCCAGATTGGGTGCTTTAACAATGTGAAGAAAATGGCATTTGGGTTGCTGGTTTTTCTGTCGATATGTGTGTGTGTGTGTGTGTGTGTGTAAGAGAGAGAGAGAGAGAGAGAGAGAGAGAGAGAGAGAGAGAGAGAGAGAGAGAGAGAAGAGAGAAATACAATTTTGAATTGGGCACTCCATGCATTCCATTGCAAAATGCATTTTAGATTTTCATAATTTCGTGAGCACCGCCGGTATTGAAAGTGTTAAGCAAAGGAAGACATGTCAAGATAAGGCATGTTTATTGCATTTGAGCTACACATTAGAGAGAGTGTGTGTGTGTGTGTGTGTGTGTGTGTGTGTGTGTGTGTGTGTGTGTGTGTGTGTGTGTGTGTGTGTGTGCGTGTGTGCATAGACACACACACACACACACAGGAAGGACTAAAGAAAGAATTCCTATGCATACGTACCTCTCTTTCATCTGAGCCTTTAAAAATATGAAGCGCTGATATTTAGCACCCTCTGGTGGGGAGATATGATATTGCCACTGTATTATAACCCGTAGTTACAGTACGTAGGCTACGTTAAAACAAATCTATTATTGTTGTTTCGACCCTAAAGAATACAGTAAAAATAAAATACAGAAGAATATATTCAATCAATTTAAACAATTTAGTAAAAAAACAATTTCCAGAAGTTAAAATGAACACACACACACACACAAACACACACACACACACACACACACACACACACACACACACACACACACACACACACACACACACACACACACAAACACACAGTCCATTCCTCCTAATCTTTCGCAGGTTCTATGTGTTCAATGTCATCCTCCTTCCAAGTTATCAAAATGACTTTGAAAAGACTGATGTTGGTCCAATTCACAGGACTGACTTTAACATCATAACCTGAAATTTGGACAAAGACAAGCCCTTTTTGTGCAGAAAAATAAGCAGGTTATTTGAATAAATGTTGTGTGTAGGTATGTACAGTACTCTGACACTTTCTACTACTAAAACATTGACTCGATAACAAGACATTTCACACTCCATAGCTGGTCATGACTAACCTGACTCTCGCGCAGATGGATTGTGCGAGCTCACGAAGTGTAACGAAGATGCACGAAGCACTAGGGGTCTCGCGAGAGCCAGGCTAGGTCATGACAGCCTTATTTTTTCATTTTAATTTTGGTGATGTATGTCAGCTGTTCTGCACCTCCGCGTGGCCACAAACCCACAATAAAAGTAAATCAGAAATGCAATGCAACTCAACAAATATGTCAATCTTTATTATTCAAGAAAGCGTACAAGTTGTTACAAAAAAAGAAAAGCGAAACAATTCTTAACGAAGCACCCTTATTTGGAAAGCATGCCGTGCAGTGCGTAGTGGAACAGTATTGCACTTGGCATTGATGCTAATAAGGGCACCATTATCAGAATCACAACCTCTGATGGTGATTGGCTAAAGGGGTGACACGTCTGATGGTGATTGGCACATTTGGGCTTGTATGCGAGTTCGAGTCCGGCCGTGGTCATTTCCCAATCCCACCCCGTCTCGCTGTCCCACTCGCTTCCTGTCACCATCTCAGACTGTCCTATCAAATAAAGACATGAAAGACCCTAAAAATATATATATTAAAAAAAATGTCCAGTACTGAACGGTCGAGGGAGGCTCTCCCCTTATTAGTGCAGATTCTGGGTCTGGGAGCGCAAATAAAGATATTCTGATGACATGACACGGATATTGAACAAAGCTGTTGACAAAAACAAAATTGGATAGGTGCCAAGACTTGTCCACCTGCCAGCCAGATAATGTAAGCTCCCGGTTTTTTCCTTCTTATTAATTTACAATTCGTCACCCTAAATGCAATCCGGCGAGATGAATGTCAGGACTCAGATTATTCCAGAAATATACGTACACGTGCAAATTTGGCCAGGCCAAGTGAAGCGAACTTCACCATGCATTACTATCAGGTAGGCAAAGGCAAACAAACGGCCAGATTTAATATCATGCAAATGAGGAGTGAATTTTGCCTGCACCGGACAATCAAATCAACAACATAAATGATTTTTGAAATTTATGAAATTGATGAAAATGAAATTTACTATGAATGATTTTCCACAACTAGACCATATCTTCACTGCTGTAAAGTCCTGTTGTTTTCCACAACTAGACCATGTCTTCACTGCTGTAAAGTCCTGTTGAGATGTTGACACACTGCTAATGGTGTACACGTAATGCAGCTGTGTGTGTGTGTGTGTGTGTGTGTGTGTGTGTGTGTGTGTGTGTGTGTGTGTGTGTGTGTGTGTGTGTGTGTGTGTGTGTGTGTGTGTGTGAGCGACGGTCTGGTAGTGAGTGTCTGGAAAGGGCAGCATCTGCAGCAGATCTGCTCCAGTCAGGATGATGGATGATTTAGATCAATATCAGATCAATATCAGATCAGTATCAGATCAGTATCAGATCAATATCAGATCAATATCAGATCAGTATCAGATCAGTATCAGTCATTTCCACTTGTGGAGAAAATGTAGCTGATAGCATCATGATTCTCAGTGTGAGCTTCCTCCAATAGGAATCCTCAACACTGACATGTGCATGGCATCATGATTCTCAGTGTGAGCTTCCTCCAATAGGATTCCTCAACACTGACGTGTGTTGGGTAGTGGTTGTTTGAAGATTATGTAACAACAATATTTACACATATGGAAAATATTCCACACATCACACAGATCCTTTATTATATGCATAATAACTATTTACACATTCAAAATATTCAAATTTTTATTACTACCATATTGGCCTGAATATAAGACGACCCCCCATTTTCAGACTCATGTTTTGGGGAAAAACGTTTTTTGAAGACTAAATTTTGTTTCACTTTGGAACTTCTTTCAAATGCAGTTTTTAATTTGTTGGAAAATCTGAGGCTTTTTACATAGAATTTCACAATATCATTTTCATGAAATTTTCATGATAAAAGGCCACAGATGGCTACTCATACCCTTTTCCTTTCTTTGCTCACTTAACCTTGTCATGCGCCAGTAGGCACCTACAGTGCCCTCCATTATTATTGGCACCCCTGGTTGAGATGTGTTTTTTAGCTTCCAATTATTATTATTTTTCTCTAAATAATATGGGACCTTAATGGAAAAAAGAGAAAAATCCAACCTTCAATACAAGTGCATTTATTCAGTGGGGAAAAAATCCCACATAAAGAAATAATTATTTGACATCAAATAATGTGTGTCACAATTATTAGCACCCCTGTTGTTAATATTTTGTACAACCCCCTTTTGCCAACAAAACAGCACCTAATCTTCTCCTATAATGTTTCACAAGATGGGAAAAGACAGAAAGAGGGATCTTCAGCCATTCCTCTTTGCAGAATCTCTCTAAATCATCCAGAGACCTGGGTCCTCTCCTCTGTACTCTTCTCTTCAGCTCACCCCACAGGTTCTCAATGGGGTTGAGGTCTGGGGACTGAGATGGCCATGGGAGGAGCTTGATTTTGTGTCTGGTTAACCATTTCTGTGTAGATTTGGCCATATGTTTAGGGTCATTGTCTTGCTGAAAGACCCAGTGACGACCCATCTTCAGCTTTTTGGCAGAGGGCAACAGATTTTGATTTAAAATGTCCTGGTATTTCAAAGCATTCATGATGCCATGCACCCTAACAAGCTTCCCAGGGCCTTTGGAAGCGAAACAGCCCCACAGCATCACTGACCCACCCCCATACTTCACAGTGGGTATGAGGTGCTTTTCAGCATGCGCATCTTTCGTGGCACGCCAGACCCACTTAGAGTGTTTGTTGCCAAAAAGCTCAATCTTGGTCTCATCTGACCAAAGCACACGGTCCCAGTTGAAGCCCCAATACCGCTGGGCGAACTCCAGACGTTTGCGTTTATGATTGTGGGTGAGGAAAGGTTTTCTCCGTGCATGCCTCCCAAACAGCTTGTTGGCGTGTAGACAGCGCCTGATGGTTGATTTGGAGACTTTGTGACCCCAGGAGGCTACCATTTGTTGTAATTCTGTAACAGTGAGCTTTGGAGATATTTTGATTTCTCTCACATCCTCCTCACTGTGCGTGGTGGCAAAATAAACTTGGGTCCTCGTCCAGGCTTGTTTACCACTGTTCCAGTTGTTTTGAACTTCTTAATTATTCCTCTCACAGTAGATATGGGCAGCTGCAGTTGAGTGGCAATCTTCTTGTAGCCTCTGCCTGACCTGTGAAGGTCGACGCACATCTGCCTCACTTGTATGCTGTGTTCCTTTGTCTTTCCCATGTTTAAGAGTGGATAAGAGAAATGGCCTCGGTGTCACGTCATAGTTATACCCCAGGGAAACAGGAAGTGATGAATTACTAATTAAATGTTCCTACATACTCTGGTAAACTTTGTAAACTACTGTAGAAATGACAGAAATGCTTCAATTATATTTATTTCCTGGGAATTGTTAAGGGTGCCAATAATTGTGGAACAGGTGATTTAATGAAAAATAATTATTTTTTAGTCAGGGATTTTTTTTATTTTCCTACAATTCATTTGAGTTGAAGGCTACATTTTCCTACAATTTTCAGTGTGACAGTATTCTTCTGCAATAAACATTGAATTTATTTTAAGGCTTTTAACACATCTCAACCAGGGGTGCCAATAATTATGGAGGGCACTGTACAGCTGCCTGGGCCCGCCTGTTCTAAGTGCGACGCAACATAGCCTACACTCAGAGTAGTCTGCGCCAGCCAGGCAACCAGTTCAGTAGAGATAGGCTACATATTGTGCAATGCACAGATTTTGCAAAATGCTTAGTTGACAGCAATATCTAGCCTAACCAGCAGGCGTCTCGCCAAATCAAAACAAGCATCTGCAAATTTGATATGGACAAATCAATCTCTTGTAAAGCATAATGACCGCATTCAGGTTAAGTAAAAAGAAAAACAAATTGTAAGATTTTTTTTAAAAATTTTGTCTAGCGCGGAAATAAGATGACATTTCATAACAAAAACCACGTCTTATATTCGGACCAATACGGTAATACTTTATTGTTTTGTTTGGACCAGAGGTTGCGCTAGACTTTTTCACAGTCCGTCATTTTGACGGACAGTGTCGAAAAAATTCCGTCATCGCCCATTTTTAAAATTCGTCATCTCTTTTCTCAATGTGGGGGGTCGCGACCCCGCACTAGGAACAACACGTGCGCAATTGCGGTCAATTGAGAGTAAACCGCTGTGAACATCCCCTTTCACTCGACATCCATTCTCCAACTTTGAGGATAGAGTCCATTTTGCTGTCCACTTTCTGTCTCTGCCCCATCTCATTGCACTGTTTAAAAAGCAGCATATCAGACTGACGCGCGTCTGATTCCGTGTTCAAGCGCTATGGTCACCACAAGCGCTTTATCCAACAGCTGTCAGTCACTCTTTTTGCTCCGATTAATGCACCGATTGTAATACAAAGGCGCAGTGTTAAATAATATTCGCGTTGGGCTTCACATGCACAATGGAAAGGAAAGCCGTCTTGCAGAAAGGTTTAGCCCAGGCAGGCGACAAAGGCACTGAAGCCTACAACAGGAAGACGATCAGATTTAGCAAAACTTTGTTGAAAAAAGCCAGCGACTGTAAAGGCAGCCACTCTATTAGCCCATGTAGCCCCATCGGCTAGATATGTTGGCTCTGGGTGCGCGGTAGTTGTCTGAAGTTGTCTGAAATAGCCTAAATAAAAATAATAATGGGTGAACCAGCTATCGAAATGAGAGAAGGATAGCCGTTACTGGCAACGTTTGCCAAGTTGTAAGTTGCGTTACCTGATAATATTTTGGCTCTTGAATAGCCGTCGTTTTGCCTTTGAGTGGTTCTGGCTAGCAAACATGCTATTCGCATATTTGTTTGTTTCAAGCGAGGCGTTATGAAACGAAGGACGATAGATGAGGGAGGGACAACTTCGTCATTGGCAGAAAACCAGATAGTCGGCCTAGGTCTACAAATAGTTCTAAATCTTAAATTAATCGAAGTCACACGTGGATGGTGGCAACGTCTTCTTTATTTTAATTCATTATTTGGAGAACGCGCAGAGGCGCGCGCTCTGCTGCAGCCAGCCGCACAGCCCAGCTGCTGCGCATGGTAGACTATGAGAAGCAGGGAGAGAGGGAGAGAGGCGGACGATAGTAGCAAGAAATTATCTGCGCTGATGATAACTATGCCTAATTGAAATGCATATTTGCTCAACTCGATAGAGGTGTAGGCCTACTTAAACTTGTAATTTATTTATCATCACCCTGAATGTTGATCCGTCAAAATGACGGACAGGCTTCATATTTTTCCGTCATCCTTCAAAAAAATCCGTCAATGACGGACATTTGTCGGTTAACGCGACCTCTGGTTTGGACTGTCTTGATGGTAAGGTTCAATGCCATATTAGGGTGATAGCAAGGTTCAATTTATTTTAATACATCATTGTCATATTGTAATTTGCCATAGTGCCACATTTACATCATTGTCATTTTTCCTTAACATACAGCACACAATGTTATCTTGTTTTGTATTAAATGTGCTATATAAATAGGATGTGTGTTTTTGCGTGCGTGCGTGCGTGCGTGTGCGTCTGTAATACACTTCATTATTCATCCATCACCATCTAATTCTAAACACTTTATGACGTCATAATGCATTTACTCACATGACTTCCTTTTGGATTTTGGATCTTTCACCAGAGCAGAGATCTGCTGCATTGCTGAGGCTCCTACTTCATTACGATCCAGATGCAGTTCTACCAGGTGTGATGAGGGGTTTGATGCCAGAGCTGAAGCCAGAGCAGCACCTCCCTCTGCTGTTATACTGCAGCACTCAAGCCTGGAGATAGAGGAAGAGAGGGGGCACAAGTAACACAGATATGTATAACCACTACACTCCTTTGGCAAAATATTCACATCACAAACCTGTGTGTGTGTGTGTGTGTGTGTGTGTGTGTGTGTGTGTGTGTGTGTGTGTGTGTGTGTGTGTGTGTGTGTGTGTGTGTGTGTGGCAATTCTGACCTGTAATGTATTACATAAACCCTATGATTCTGATCAGTCCCTACTGATTGCTATGACATTTGCTTGGATTTGTAATGCTGCTTTCTTGGTGAGATCCAAATAAAAGTACTAAAATGTGTGTTTACCCAAGTGTCTGTAGTTTACAGTCTGGATTCCTGAGTAGATCAGAGATGTGCTTCACCCCAGAGTCTCCTAGTTTATTATTACTCAGAGTCAGCTCCACCAGGTGTGATGAGGGGTTTGATGCCAGAGCTGAAGCCAGAGCAGCACAGCCCTCTGCTGTTATACTGCAGTACTGAAGCCTGGAGAGAGAGGAAGAGAGGGGGCACAAGTAGCACAGATATGTATAAACTAGGGGTGGGCAAACTTGAAAATCTTTAATCGCATTAACTCAATGAGTTTCTGTGATTAATCGCGATTAATCGCATAGCGTGCGGAACCCAAATATGAATTCAAAAGAACTCTACCCTCCACTCTCCGTCCTCATCTGTTGCTATTATTTTGGTGTTTCAGCGACTAGAAACTAATCGACTGACTGCTGGCAGTAATTAGGCTACAACTTTCAAATCAATAACGTTGGCATCACAAAACAATAACATAAACGCTGACAACGTGAGGTTGCTGATGTCGGGTGAACTTTTTGGCACGGCGAAATCATACTATGTTGGTGCCGATATGAATGCTGAATGTAACTTTGTGAGGCGCTGAAGTTAAACGCAATTAGACTTCGGCTAAAGATGCATTCTTTTACCGCTGATTTTTCAACTGTGCCTCTTCTGCTAGCCTACCATGCATGCGCAACGCCAGATGTAGGTAGAAACCAAAACGTTGCCTGAGGAATTAATATCTCGCGGTCGGCTTTTTGATCAAGGCTTTAGTTTTCAGCTATGCACACTGTCAGTCCGCGTGTCGTTATTGACAGCTGATACATTTTTTTCCCCATAACCTTGCGAGTTGCAGCCCTAGTATAACCACTACACACATACTACACTACACACACACACACACACACACACACTAGCAGCATCGTCATTGTCATCATCATAGTCATAATCATCAACACTCTATGTGTGTGTGTGTGCGCGCGTGCGTGCGTGCGTGCGTGTGTGTGTGTGTGTGTGTGTGTGTGTGTGTGTGTGTGTGTGTGTGTTTGCTTACTTAAGTGCCTGTAGTTTACAGTCTGGATTCCTGAGTAGATCAGAGATGTGCTTCACCCCAGAGTCTCCTACTTCATTATGATCCAGATGCAGCTCTGTCAGGTGTGATGAGGGGTTTGATGTCAGAGCTGAAGCCAGAGCAGCACAGCCCTCTGCTGTTATACTGCACAGCTCAAGCCTGGAGAGAGAAGAAGAAAGAGGGCACAAGTAACACAGATATGTATAACCACTACACACCTACTACACTACACACACACACACACACACACACACACACACACACACACACACACACACACACACACACACACACACACACACACACACAAGCAGCATCATCATCATAGTCATCAACACTGTGTGTGTGTGTGTGTGTGTGTGTGTGTGTGTGTGTGTGTGTGTGTGTGTGTGTGTGTGTGTGTGTTGCTTACCACAGTGTCTGCAGTTTACAGTATGGAGTCCCAAGTAGATCAGAGATGTGCTTCACCCCAGAGTCTCCTAGGTCATTCCTACTCAGAGTCAGCTCTACCAGGTGTGATGAGGGGTTTGATGTCAGAGCTGAAGCCAGAGCAGCACAGCCCTCTGCTGTTATACTGCAGCCAATAAGCCTGGAGAGAGGAGGCACAAGTAACACAGATATGTATAACCACTACACACCTACTACACTACACTACACACAAACACACACACACACACACACACACACACACACACACACACACACACAAATACACGCGCGCGCACACACACACACACACACACACACACACACACACACACACACACACACAAACACACACAGGGTGCGATTTGCCGGGGGGGATGGGGGGGATTGTCCCCCCTTCTGGTTTTTATCTCTGCTGGAAAATATGCTCGCGAATAGGCCTATCAAAATAAACTAACAAAAATGTTGACATGTAAAGCAAGTTGTGACCGTTTTCTGCAGTGTACATTGCACTCACTTTCAAAATTACCCGACGTGGAGGAAGCTTTAATGTTCACGAGGTCCCCGACTGCCAGCAAATATGCAACAAAGTTGCGTTCAGTCGGCCTACAGGAATTAGTAGGCTAACCTGTCCTAATGCAAACGACCTGCGAAAATGAAACGCCAAAGCAGCAGTTCGTTCTTTTTTGATGGCTATTACCTACAAACAGGCGCGCAAAAAGGGTGCATTGCATTGCATAAGCGCAGTGTCAGTGGGGGAGCTAACAAAGGAAATGTTTAAAAGACATTTGGTTTGAAATAGGTTGAAATACTTTGCTTCCAACTCCCTACTGTCCTTGAGTGGCTATGCAAAAAGACGCGCCGACAGTAGGCAGATGTTGCGAGAGGCGCCCTGTCCTGATCACTTTCCTCGGGGTTTGTAGACGGAAGAGGAGCGCGTTGCGCCCTCTCGCTAATTGATGAGGTGCCGTATTGGATGCAGAATGCAAATGGCAAAAAAGCAGGTGCTCTAGGAAGGGAGGTGCTTTAAAATGGAGCAGAAAAGTTGAATTAATGCACCACAATCAAATAAAAGACCGCATAAGGAACTATAGGCCTATGAAACCAGTCATCTGTGTGCAAAAGTGCGTCCTGGCAATCAGGGTGAACCGAACCTAATATTAGGCTAAACGCGGCTCTTCTCTTCTGTTGTAGGATAGCCTACGCTGCTTAGAGAGGGAAATGCTTGCAAACGGGGCATAAGGAGATTGTAAGGGCACAAACAAATGAAAGACTCCAACAGGTCATGAACTAAGCTACTTGAATTAAGACTGTGGTATGAAACCGTCACCTGTGTGCAAACGTGCGTCCTTGCCATCAGGAAAACTGAAATTGTTCAAGTAATTCTGTCTGCGTGTTAGGCTATGAGACCGTTGTGCCTTGATCGTAAATCTAAGCTACTGTCAATGCAGGCGGAATGGGTGGAGTAGCGCCTGAACATGCAATGAATTTGTATGACCCGACTAAAAGTTTGTAGAAAGTTGCAACGCATGAGGACGACACGTTGAAGTAGCCCCCTCTGCCTACACTCGGTGGGTATCACTTGGGATTGTGAGTGACTGAAGTGTTTTTGCCACACGAAATAGGCTACAGATATCCCCCCTTGGCGATTTCAGTGTAACATGTTTGCGCAAGAGATGTCCAACTGCATTACAAAAAAAATCTCCATGTCCGTGTCTGTGTTGGAAAAAAAAATCCCTGCCCCCTTGTTTTTGACTGTGTTATTCATTTGATATCATCCAATATTGAGCTGTTAGTCGTATTAACTTCATTTTGTGACGTCACGTTTCATGAAGAAAAAAAAAAACATCCCCCCCTCTGTTTTTTTGACAAATCGCACCCTGCACACACACACACACACACACACACACACACACACACACACGCTAGCAGCATCATCATTGGCATCATCATAATCATCAACACTGTGTTCTGTGATGAAACTGGAGTTCAGGGCTAAAATTCCAAACAATGGCTGGTAGTCAATGTGTTAAAGATGGGCTCTCAACGTCATTTCATTAATATTGCTGTGTTCCCCATTGCTATTGAATGTGTTACGTGTTGGTCCTGTTTTGAAAAACGTTCTGGTTGCTTTTTTTTCCAAGCCGTTTTTGCAAGCTCACAAGGTGGCTTGTGGAGAAACGAGAGGGTGTTCCGTGTTTCTCGCGGAAATGCGTCTCTGATTGGCTCACTCCTCCTGCTCTCGTGGAAATGCGTCTCTGACTGGCTCAGTCCTCTAGCCTAGAAATCTAGACGCCCCTAGCGACCGCAAATTGAATTTGCTCCCGGGGGCAGTCTAGCGGACCCCGGTCGTTTTGCGAGGCTGAAAGTTATCCGATGACAGGGCCAATCAAATCGCGAGGGGGGCCGGGCTACCTAGTAAACAGGAAACTTTCTAAGAAGAAGCATGGTGTCCGTCCGTGCTACGTACAGCACGAAAGTGTTTACTTAATTTAAAAAGCCTGGATGATAATACATTTCGTGGCTGACATGGATTGATGTAATAATACACCATGAACTTATCGGACACAAATAGATCTCAACACATTACCATTTGATCATTCGATGTTTTAAACTAGCTCTGTAAGCTAAGTTGAGCATTTTACAGAACCAGATAGTCACACGCTATTATCAGACCACTACTGTGTAGAATGAAATTGCAGCCCCAATTTCTAATAAGACACATGCCATTAAAAACGAGACATTTGGGAGCTTTGAAAGTCTTTGAGTAGCTTACTAAATAGATGGGATCGATAGTCTGGCTAGTGGGAGCGAGCTGACCGGGGAGCGTCCTGCTTTGGGAACGACAATCAGGGAAAGTTATGGGTATACAGCTAGCTAGCTAACACCGAACATGCCATGTTGACAACAATCATAAATATAACCATTTAACAAGCCCCAAATTGCTCGACATTTCGCTGATTGATCAAAAGAGGGCCATGTGGTTGAAAACGAGGCATTTTTGAACTGTATAAGTGAAAACACGATTTATTAGGAAACTTGTTTGTGGCTGTGGTCATCACAAGCTTTCACTGCTACGACGGCTGGAAATTGCCGCTTCACCTACAAAGAGGCCCTTGCTAGTGGCTAGCTAACCTGTCGTCAATAACAGAGCTAGGTATCCAGCCTTGTATTATATGCCTGCCCCAAATTCTAATAAGATCCATGTCATTAAAAACGAGACATTTGGGAGCTTTGAAAGTCTGTAAGTCGCTTACTAAATAGATGGGAATGACACCTAGTCTACCGAGCTAGCGGCTAGCCATGTATTAGTTATGGGTATACAGCTAGCTAGCTAACACCGAACATGCCATGTTGACAACAATCATAAATATAACCATTTAACAAGCCCCACATTGCTCGACATTTCGCTGATTGATCAAGGAGGGCCATGTGGTTGAAAACACGATTTATTAGGAAACTTGTTTGTGGCTGTGGTCATCACACGAATTCACTGCTACGACGGCTCGAAGTTGCCGCTGCACCTACAAAGGGGCGTGTCGCGTGTACGTTGTGAAAGACAGCTGTGACGTTACACAGAAGTGTGTGGGGATTGGTTGTTCCACCATCCTATTGCGTGACGTTGAGTGCTGAAGCAACCGTTTATCCCGCCCACACTGCCGCCCAGCCCTCCTAGACCCTGGTACAGCTTTTTGCTGTACGGGTCTGGCTGCGCTAGGCTATCAGTCCTCCTGTTCTTGGAGAGAATTTTATGGGAAACAGAGTCGCCACTTCCCTGGGTGGTACTGCACTATAGGGGCCCCAAAGGAGCCGTGCAGGCTCCATTCAGGGCTGTGCTCTTTCGACAGCAACCCCTAGGCGAGCTGCAGGCATGGAGCAACCAGAGTGGGCTTGCTGTATGTATGAGGCTTTGTGCTGTGTGTGTACCTGAGAATAGCAACCAGCTGATAGCTAAGCTAAGCTAGGTTTTGGGCCACCAGACGTTGCTTGTTTTGAAAACAAGCAGGAAAAAATGACTCAACATGTTTTTAGAAAAATGGGTCGACATAAACCTTTGTGGGCAACGCCTTCTTTCGATGTGACGCAACACAGAAAGGCTTTCGTGATTCGCTCGTTTCTCTGCATTATTTATGTCAATTGGGAAACACCGGGAAACACAGCCAGGCGAGGTGACGCACCACTATGAGAGCCTTGCAAGTTGCGAGTTTAACTTGGGGTGACCGTCCGATCTTCAAAAGGAGTGAGTAAAGCTGTGCTTTATCGGAAGTTGGCCTTTAATGACCACTAATATGAAATTATGAGCAATCAATTAATCAAGTGGTTAGGTAGCCATCCTGTGTAGTCTACCTCTATGTTAAAGCTCAAGTTGAAAGTAGTTGAAAGTAGAACAGAAAAGAGACAGTATTGTCAACTATACTGTATGCATGGTGTATTGCATATGGGTAATTGATCATTTATGAATCATAAAAGCCACCATCTATATTACACTCCAGACTTGACAGATATAGCCTAAATTTCATATCTCCTTTGAATACCATATCAAACACCTCACCAAAATTGTGTATTTCCACCTCAAAACCATCTCCAGACTCCGCCCCTCTGCTGAGATCCTCATTCATGCTTTCGTAACCTCCAGATTGGACTATTGTAATCTACAGATATCCTATAGGAAGACCAGATACGCCATCGCGTATTTCAAGCATGTCCGCGCAGGTTGACCATATTAGCACAGCCTAAACTCTCCACCGACCCTCCATTACACCTTAAGTAAACTGAAGAATTGAAACGTTGAGATACTGAAAAATGTATACTGTTGCTTCGCTGAAGTATTGACACGTGTATACAAATAGTAGGGTTCCTTATCCCTCTAAGCGCCAGTTGCAGAATTGTGACGGTACGTCATCATGAATAAAAGCGCATGTAGATAAAATCAACTGTCTTAATGGTGTTCATCCCCCCTTCCAGTAGTTGGCAGACATGTTATCCTTTCAAACAAGACCAAGATTGCGTCATTTTGTAGTTTTGTAGTCTATGGTAGAGCAGTATAAAAAACGTGAGCACACAAACACAGAAGTAGCCACACTGTGTCTTTGACTCGAGGCGTGCGGTTGAGTTTGTGTTGTTATCAGCGAACTATCAGCAAGCTATTTCAGTAAGGATTTCTAGTAAGAAGTTGAATCGTGATGAAGTACTGTGCATGTTATTTTCCCATTCTGATTCTGAAGGACAGTTTTTATCTCACGAGGAGGATAATGATCAGACGACCACTCTTTTTTTACCGCGGTGCAACGTCCGACATGCGAAGCAAGGATATTCTCTATGTACATACACACATTCAAACTCTTTCGGTGACTTCATCCGATCTCAAGTGAGTGGGTGGTAGTGGGGAATGCACTAGTAGTGGCCATACAGGTATTGGTGGAGGAATGAGAGGTGAGAGAGGTGGGTCTGGCGGGAGCGTACCTATTTTCCCACGCCCCATTGGTCCCACAGCCCATTGGTCCCACAGCCCATTGGTCCCACATAGCTTTTTTATTTTAATTTTTAGGCCCATTGGTCCCACAGACCATTAGTCCCACAGCCCAGTGGTCCCACATCACAAATACTTTTAACATTATTTTTTAGGCTCATTGGTCCCATATATATAACTTCCTCAGCTCAGTGTTCTAGTTTCATTTCCAAAAGTAGAAAAGCACATACAACTGCACTGCTACTACTAATAATAACAATAACAATATGTCTTTGATGGCTACTCAAATTGGCTTCACACAATAAAAAGTGGCCCATAAAATATCTTCACAGTCAGGGGTGGCACACTTGAACAGTGTCATTCATGCCCCGGTGGTAAGCTGCCATGAAATAAAATATAGGATATATGTGTTCTTAAAGTAGTTGAGGAACATTCCTGGAACATTCCCGGGACTAAATGTGAATTATTTCTTAGAAATATGGGAACACGAAGCAGCAGGAATATGCTGTGGGACCAATGGACCTAAAGAATAATGTTAAAAGTCTTTGTGATGTGAGACCCATGGGCTGTGGGACCAATGGGCCTAAAAATGAATTAAAAAGTCTTAGTGATGTGGGACCAATGGGCTGTGGGACCATTGGGCCTAATTTTGAAAAAACATGAAAGTCTTAGCAATGTGGGACCAATGGGCTGTGGGACCAATGGGCCGTGGGAACATAGAGCTGACCCCGGTCTGGTAATGTTAGCTTGCGCTCCCTCCATTCGGCCCCTGGTGATGCGGGTAGCCTATCCGAGCGTAAACGAAATAATCCTGGGATCAGATAGACACTGTTCACCAAGCAGCGCACACACACTCCTTCTGTCCCTCTTTCTGGCTTCTACTGGGTGGGTGGAAGCGGCGAACGTGGCCATATGGCCGTGTGAGAGGTTTAGTTTTGGTAATGTTAATAGAACGCACGGTGAAGACGCATACCCTAAAACATGAATGTTTTAGACTCATTGTTGAAAATCAGAATGGTCACAGTGGTTGGACTATCTTTGCAAAAGCTATACAAATCAGTAAAACGGCAAAAAAGACGAAAGAAGTGGCGATATATTTCCCTCAATCGGGAGGAGGGGAGGGCGCTGCGCTCTCCACGTGAGGGGGCGGGGATTGCTGTGTTCCTGATCGGCTTCAGGTGTCATGTAACATGGACACATAATACTAATTATGTCATACCCATTATCCTGACATAGTGCCCATTAATTTTGTGAAATGTAAGTGACAAACTGTAACAGTCACTCACTGAGCTAGACTGTGCCATGATCAACCATTTTACTGCCACTGCACAGCGCCTACTCAAATCAAAACTCACATCAAATACAGTAAAGGTCAGATTAGACTTCTGCAACTGCGCTCGTCAAAACTCGCGTGGGAGTGGCCACGAACCAACATTGTATTTATGAATCTGCGAGTTCTGCGAGGTCCGGTCTTGTCGCGAGCCACATTTGAAATTGCGCGATTACTTTCACTACATTGTAAGCACTGCGGTCATTATTAAGCAATGTTGCTTTCTATCCCGGTTAGCTAGGTATTTTCACACAAATTGCAAAGGCAATGCACTGGTATTATTTGACATAGGTTCTACCCAGTCTGTTTTCACGAGCAGAAAATGCAAGCATGTAAAGACAGTTGATTCTGCCCATGTGTGTTTACATTCGGTGGAGGAACGGTAGTAAAACCACAGGCATTGTGCCACGAGTGTTCAACTGATGCATTGTTTGTTATTTAGCTTGTAGCTTCGTGTATTTACACACATTTACACACAAGGCATTAATATAGTTTTTAACAGAATACAGCTCTGCTCTCGCAAACTACTGGCATTGCGCTGCCACAAGAACAGAACAAGGAAGTAGCGAGACGACCAATCATGGCGCCCTTTCGTCTGCGTACTCCGCGTCCGTCCGACGGATAGTTAGAATTTTTTCGAGGCGCTCGACGACGGGCGCAGAGCCTCTGCCAGGGGGGCGTGGACTCGCACAGACAGAAAACGGACGGACGCAGAGGCTATGCGTCCGAAGCATAAATCTAGCTTAAGCCTGCACAGATGTAAAAATGGGCATAAATATGAATTGAATACGTGTGCTGACCCTTTCTGTGAAAGAGTTTCACAAGCTAAAAAGGTACAGGCTGATACAGATACAAACATGTTCGGCCATCCAGGCAAATGTAGTAGTTGTTGTATTATATTATTGCAATATTACAATATATACTATATTTTATGCCTAAAAATACTTATTTCCTTGACCATAGTGTATGTGCACTACATGATAGTAATGGAATGACAAAATATTGCTAAATAAATTCAATAATCTATTGAAGATTACCAATATTTTCCATAACTAATTAAAAATTCAAAATGGGGGGTTAATTCATGCAGCGTAAATGCAAAACGGCAAAAGTATGACATTGGCGCATGGAGAAACTATAGGCCTCCATTTCAGCCATTTCAGGGGTCTATGCAATGAAAAAAAAACAAAATAGGAGCACAGATAAGAATTTAGGAGCACTGTGAAATTGTTAACGCACAGACAAAAAGGGTCTAAGAGAGTAGGCTATGCCTTTTTCCCCACACACATAGCAGTGCACATTCTACATGAGGGGTGCTGGTCAGAGGGCCAGTTTTTCAAAATTCCTCCCAGTAAAAGGGCTGAACATACGACAGAGTATTAGTGCCACAATTGAAATTAAAAAATATATTTATGTCACAATTTTGAGATATTATCTCACAATTGCTAGATAGGATCTCACAATTGTGAGATACTATCTCAGAATTGTGAGATGATAACTCACAATTCTGACTTACTATCTCACAAATCTGAAATACTATCACACAATTGTGAGTTAATATTTCACAATTCTGAGATAGATGGCCTATGCACATTTCGACAGTTGCTATGCGCATGGGAATTCATCTGTTGCATGCATGAATGAAATGGCTGGTACAGACGAACTCATCAAGTTATAGCCTACTTTTCTGTTGGATTTTCAAATAATGAGATAGGCCTACTAATGGCTCGTTCAAAAAGTCGAGAATCCCAAGAAAGCCGACCTAAAACCTCGGGAAAGTGGGCGTGAAGATTTGGTGACGCAATGTCAGATCGATAATTATCGAGGTTGATCTCAGGCGGAAGTATAGAACAACGAGTTCCCGAGTGTTTTGTGCATGGAGCTAGCATGTAAACAGTATCATAAATGCTAAAATATCATCTTGTAATCAATATCAACAACACGAGTTGATGTCATTCAATTGCAGATGTGCATATGTCAGTACTGCTGGTCTCTGACTGTTATTTAGCCCACTGAAGCTAAAATGATATGTCGTGGGTTTGGAGGCTCAAGGTGAGGTGAAAAAAAGAAAAGACGCATGAATCCCGATAGTTCCGGGATCAGAGGCGTTCATGTGCAAAAGTCCAGGACTCGGTTGTCACATGAGCAGTGTCGTCAGCTGTCTCGAGAGGCCCCGAGATCGTGAAGGCAACATAATTGTCTTAGCCCAGAATAACCACATCGTCATGAGCATTCGGACTCTGATGAGGCACTGCAAGACACTTGGCCTGTTTCGGAGAAAAAAAACATAGCCGCCTGGACTGGAGGAGGCAATTGGAATATACGGATGCATTGACGGCTTCAGTCGCTTTTGTGTTATGGATAGAAGCCTGCAAAGCCCATCTGAACTGCCCTCAAATTCAACCACCTGTAGCCTTTGATCTGTGCGGTTTGTTGAAGCTCATGGTGAACAAAAGCAATCACCTCCTCCAGGCGGCTATAGTTTTTTCTATTCCACTTGGTTGTTTGTGACACAATTGTGTCACATATTTTAACAAATGAAGCTCTGATTAAGTGAACTGGTGACAACAGCACGTCGGAGTGCCGCTGTTACGCACCTGCCCATAAGCGCAAGATTAAGCACAGCAGTGTCGCTTCCCGCTGCACTTTCAGAAACACTAAAATTATTAATAAAGCAAGCGATACTTTCATCTATCAGCCATATAACCCGGCCTGTTACTAACCATGGTCCCTGTAGTGCGTGGCACGAACGTTCGAGGTCAATGTAATGTAGGCTACACATTCCGATCAGACTAATCGGATCAGATCTATAACGATCGGCGAAAAAAGCGGCATACATACACAGCTAGCCCTATCTCTTTATTTGAAAATCCAACAGAAAAGTAGGCTATAACTTGATGAGTTCGTCCGTGCCAGCCATTTCATTCATGCACGCAATAGCAACTGATGAATTCCCATGCGCAATAACAACTGCTGAAATGCGTCTAGGCAATCTATCTCAGATTTTTGAGATATTAACAATTTTAAAAATATATATTATTTAAAATGTGGCACTAATACTCCGTCGTATGAACAACATATTACACATTTATGTCTATATTCACATTCATTACACGTTCATTTCTATATGCCGCCCGATGTCTCCTCTGCTGTGTCAAAGAAGGCCTGTCGCCTAACTCATTATCATACAACTGTAAAACAAAGCCTGGGGAGTGTCAGTAAACTCATCCCATTCCCAACTGTCCCTTCTCAGTCAGAGTTTTTTATTGCTCCCAAATCCAAATCAAAACAACTTGACGAGGCTTTTGATCCCTCTGTCTTTCAAGCACTCATGGTTTTCTATAAAGGATGTATTTACTCCAGGAGGAAAATGCGAAGGAAAACGTTTTTCAAATCGTTTTTCAAAAAAACGGAAATCGTTTAAAAAAAAAAAAAAAAAAGTTTAAAACATTTTTATTTTTTTTGTACATTTTCAGAAACTATGGCGAGCGGCCAAATTTAGTAGAGTAGAGAAACATTTATTAATCCCGAAGGAAATTTAGGTGTCTAGTAACATACATACAAAAATAAATAAATAGATTATTTCACATTAGGCATTCAGATATAAAAAAGTCTCTCATTGCAATAGTTGTTACTGATTGTTGAAGGAGGGATGGGAGGGCGGTGGAAGGGGGGCATGGCGGAGGGGATTTATGCGGTCCAGTCACCTATAACAATCTCTTTCAGTGTGTTCTTCTGAGTTGTTGAGATGAATAGCTGGATGGCCCTGGGGACTAAGGACTTACTTCAGTCTTGCAGGGAATGGTGAGGAATCTGTGGCTGAACAGACTTCGCTGCTTGGCAAAGACTGAGTGCAAGGGGTGGTGGTCATTGTCCATAATAGAGTCCAATCTGGCCAATGTCCTCTTTTCAGCTGTGGTACTAAGAGCCTCCAGTTCTGTACCAACAACAGAGCCTGCTTTCCTCACTAGCTTGTCCTTCCTAATGCTCCCACCCCTGCATGCCACAGCATATGAAAGTACACTAGCCATGACAGACTGGTAAAACATCTGGAGGAGTCTGTTGCAGACATTAAATGATTTTAGCTTCCCCAGAAGTAAAGCCTGCTCTGTCTTTCTTGTAGACTGCATGTGAATTAACTGACCAGTCCAGTTTACTATTCGCATGTACCCCCACACTGTAAAAGATTTCAGACTGAAATTTACAGCTAATTGATGGGGAATAATTGCCAGCGAATTGTTGTAAATTTACAACAAACTGCTGACAAAAACAGTTGCCAGCTAGTCGTTTAAAATTACAACACTGTTCCGTTTTCAAAACTACTCTGACCATGGCACATGTCCTGTCCCCTCATCCGCCCCCCTCATCCCGCCTCCACCTCCACTGCCCGCCTCCATGTCTGAGATGCCTTCAACATGGTATCGTCCCACCTCCCCATCCTCCACCATGACTGAGATAGCATGGTACCATAATGCGACTCTGCTCTAAGCATATACTTCTTCAGGAGCAGCCTTGCATGAGTGTGGGACAAATAAAAAAAAACACTCAGCATAGTGTTGTCACAGTGACAGAGATGGTTTCCTCAAGAGGAGTTTCGTTTAACAAGTCATCTCAAAGGGGAATTCAAAAACAGTCACAATAAGGGCTGTATGGAAATGCATTTGTCAAACCAATCAAGTGGTCTACATTTTTAATAGTGTGCAAAAAAAAACACCATAAAACATGCTATGCTACAAGATAGCTCTCAAAAGATGAAACAACACAACCAGTTAACCTGTCAGGCAGCCAACCAGCCAGGTAGCCAACTGGCCCTGACAGCCTGACTGGTTGACTGGCCAGCTGCCTGTCCGATTCACTGTCTGCCTGGACAAACCAGTCAGGCAGCCAGTCAACCAGACAGGCAGCTGGCCAGTCAACAAGCATGGCAGCAGGCCAGTCAACTGACCAGGCGGACAGGCTGTCAGTCAACCTGCCAGGCAGCTAGCTGGTCAACCGACACTATGCTGTCAGCCACCTTGTCGACAAACCAACCACTCAGCTACTCGGCTAATCAATTGATTGCCAGTACCAGTGAGTGCCAGTGAGTCAGGCGCTATGCTGTGCCATTCAGACAAGCAACCAAAGCAGTGTGACAGTCCAGGTTTATATAGTGGGGCAAGTGAACCATGTGACCAGAGTAATCAGTTATTGGGCAGGTGCTGGCAATCATTGAATCACGGCATGAAAGTGATTAGTAATAAAGTGAGGCAAGGCACTAATTGACAGATTGGTTAGGTATAGAGTGTGACAACAGAGTAACAAGAGATATCTGTATCAAAAAGGTAACAAGTTACTAGAATGTTTCAATCATTGATGCTCCTGCTCTAGAACTATAGTTTAAAAACAGACTGGGCTCCTTCTAAGATAGCGTTTAAAAAAGAGAAAGGATATTATTAAATTGATTGTTTTTGGCCCTTGTTTAATGCACATATCAAAACTTCAGTTCCAAAAAGTTTTCATTCTGATCCATGTTTACAAGTAAACATTCCATATACAGTGCCCTCCATAATTATTGGCACCCCTGGTTGAGATGTGCTTTTTAGCTTCCAATTATTTATTTATTTTTTCTAAATAATATGGGACCTTAATGGAAAAAAAGAGAAAAATCCAACCTTCAATACAAGTGCATTTATTCAGTGGGGAAAAAATCCCACATAAAGAAATAATTATTTGACATCAAATAATATGTGTCACAATTATTAGCACCCCTGGTGTTAATATTTTGTACAACTCCCTTTTGCCAACAAAACAGCACCTAATCTTCTCCTATAATGTTTCACAAGATGGGAAAAGACAGAAAGAGGGATCTTCAGCCATTCCTCTTTGCAGAATCTCTCTAAATCATCCAGAGACCTGGGTCCTCTCCTCTGTACTCTCCTCTTCAGCTCACCCCACAGGTTCTCAATGGGGTTGAGGTCAGGGGACTGAGATGGCCATGGGAGGAGCTTGATTTTGTGTCTGGCGAACCATTTCTGTGTAGATTTGGCCATATGTTTAGGGTCATTGTCTTGCTGTAAGACCCAGTGACGACCCAGCTTCAGCTTTCGGGCAGAGGGCAACAGATTTTGATTTAAAATGTCCTGGTATTTCAAAGCATTCATGATGCCATGCACCCTAACAAGGTTCCCAGGGCCTTTGGAAGCGAAACAGCCCCACAGCATCACTGACCCACCCCCATACTTCACAGTGGGTATGAGGTGCTTTTCAGCATGCGCATCTTTCGTGGCACGCCAGACCCACTTAGAGTGTTTGTTGCCAAAAAGCGCAATCTTGGTCTCATCTGACCAAAGCACACGGTCCCAGTTGAAGCCCCAATACCGCTTGGCGAACTCCAGACGCTTGCGTTTATGATTGTGAGTGAGGAAAGGTTTTCTCCGTGCATGCCTCCCAAACAGCTTGTTGGCGTGTAGACAGCGCCTGATGGTTGACTTGGAGACTTTGTGACCCCAGGATGCTACCATTTGGTGTAATTCTGTAACAGTGAGCTTTGGAGATCTTTTGATTTCTCTTACCATCCTCCTCACTGTGCGTGGTGGCAAAATAAACTTGGGTCCTCGTCCAGGCTTGTTTACCACTGTTCCAGTTGTTTTGAACTTCTTAATTATTCCTCTCACAGTGGATATGGGCAGCTGCAGTTGAGTGGCAATCTTCTTGTAGCCTCTGCCTCACCTGTGAAGGTCGACGCACATCTGCCTCACTTGTATGCTGTGTTCCTTTGTCTTTCCCATGTTTAAGAGTGGATAAGAGAAATGGCCTCGGTGTCACGTCATATTTATACCCCAGGGAAACAGGAAGTGATGAATTACTAATTAAATGTTCCTACATACTCTGGTAAACTTTGTAAACTACTGTAGAAATGACAGAAATGTTTCAATTATATTTATTTCCTGGGAATTGTTAAGGGTGCCAATAATTGTGGAACAGGTGATTTAATGAAAAATAATTATTTTTTAGTCAGGGATTTTTTTATTTTCTTACAATTCATTTGAGTTGAAGGCTACATTTTCCTACAATTTTCAGTGTTACAGTATTCTTCTGCAATAAACACTGAATTTATTTTAAGGCTTTTAACACATCTCAACCAGGGGTGCCAATAATTATGGAGGGCACTGTATATGTGGAATTGTCTACACAGGTTGGACAAAATAATTGAAACACCTGTCCTTTTAATGTGTGGGAAGTTTCATGGCTCAAGTGGGCCAGCCTGTTGGCCAATCTTCATTAATTGCACATTGCACCAGTAAGGTGAAGTTGAGTTGAATTGCTGGTGAAAAGTTACCAGCTAATTGTTGTAAAATTACAACAAATTGCTGGCAAAAAAGTTGCCAGCTCATTGTTGTGAAATTAAAACAAATTGCTGGTGAAAAGTTGCCAGCTAATTGAAGTAAAATTAAAGCAAATTGCTGGCAATAAAAAGTTGCCAGCTAATTGTTGTAAAATTACAACAAATTGCTAGCAACAAGTTGCCAGCTAATTGTTGCGTTCTTCCAACGCAAACACTGGAAACTTCACAACATACAGCCTTTGAAAATAATGGTCCTGGGCCTCTGCTTCCATTCCTTCTCATGGGATTTTGAGATATATTCTGTTGCCGAAGCCATCAAAAAGCCAAATTGAACCACAGGGGGGCTGCCACACCTGAGCATCGTTTATGCTCTATGACCTGTCCACCATCTGTATAAATGGACAAACCATCATTGGCCTCTCCCATGTCCTTTTAGCAGAGAGAAGCCCGTTTTGAATTGCACTGAGCTGAAATTAGCGCACCTGGACGTCATTTACAATCAGCTGGCTCATGACCAAAGAAGGTAGATTGGATAAGCAGTATCACTCAATGGAAAATGCATTGGCCACAGTGTAGTATGAGGGTGTTGCTTTAATGCCATAGAACTAATACATTTATGCTTAATGACATGGTGCACATGGTCAGTGTGTGCGATGCCATGATGGACAAAATTTGTACTCCACAAATTCGGTCGAAAGAGGATATCCGGTTGTCAGTGCTCAGTTTGTGGCCAAATTAACTGCAGCTGTCGGTCAGCATTAATTGCGGGGGATAATTAAGGACAGCTGACAAACATTCACTATTGTATCCTATGACCTGTTCCACACTTTACCATGCTTCCAATTTGACCATGGAAGAAGAAAATTGGACTCCCCTTGCTATCATTCCGTACTACGCTCCGATGATGTCTGTAAACCCTCCTATCTCTACCTCCTTGCTCATGACCAGGTGTGTGCGATTGAAGAGTTCAAATCAGTTCAAATCCTCTCCACCTCTATCAGGCCTGTATGCATGTTTTAAAAGCATCCAATCAGAATGTGACCTGAGCTCCATAATTTCTGCATGTGGCTTTGCATACATTTGCATTAGCACAGCAGCCCTGACAAAACAGATCTTTACAACAGTATGTTGTAAAAAGTACTATGTGCTGCTGTACATTTACAATTGTGAATTGTACTCTATATGATATCCCACAATGCATTGCACATTACAACAGTGAATAGTAAACTGGTATATACAACTTCTTGTTGTAGAATTCTAATATGAAATTACAACAATTTTTACAGTGTAGATATTTGTAGGTGCAGACTGTCTCCACTGTCTCCCCCTCAATAGAGACAGGCACAAGGGGTAGGGTCAAAGAAAGTGGATGTAAGAAGAAGCGTCATTTTGTTTCTTTTCCAGTATCCACTTTATGTCGGGTGAACGCCCCCTTAGGAGACCTTCGGTTAGGAGACCTTCGGAGTCCTGAGGTTGAGAATCAATGAAGTCCCCTTAGCGCTGTAGATGGCGGTAGCGCACGTCTTACGCAAACACCTCAAAAAGAGAAGAAGAAGTAGGGGACAACGCCCCCTTAGGAGACCCAACTTGAGCACACGCTTTTGCATTGAGTGGGCATGTTTTGCGATATCTTGGTTTGATTCAGTATTTTGGTGGGGTTGTTCGCCGGAAATCAACCACCATTTCCTTTGTTTTGGTGGTGTTCAGCAGTGGTGGACGAAGTACACCAGTTATGTACTTGAGTAAAAGTACAGTTACCTTGCATTGAAAACTACTCAAGTAAAAGTGAAAGTATTCACCTCACTTTTTTACTTGAGTAGAAGTACAAAAGTATCTGCCGTCAAAAATACTTAAGTACTAAAAGTAAAAAGTAAAAATTTAAAAATGAAGCCTTTGGTGCAATTTTAATATTTAAGTGTTGTAGGCCTAGTTTGGTCATATCTAATTAAATATCCTCTGATTTGCATAGGCTATACCAACATGTTAGAACTAGGCCATAACAGGCCTCAGAAACACTGTGGAGTTCATTTTCACCTCTCTAAACATTTAATACTGACCCTAACATGCCCAAAAGAACACATGAAAGGGCCATTAATATTAAATATGATTAGGCTGAAATTGATAATATGCCTATTAGAACAACTACTACAATACCCCCCAGCCGTAGGCCTACAGTCCAGTATTGGCCTACTTATTTGTGACAGCAAGGAGTTAGAGTAGTAGCCAATAAAGTACTTTGTTTATTTTTTGTTATAATTATGGTTTTGGTAGACCTCTTCTTCGTATTATTATTATTATTGTTATTATTGTTATTATTATTATTTAATATTGTTAGTAGTAGTAGTAGTATGTATGTGTTTGGTTATGTTAAGGTTGGCTTAGGCCTATGTATGGACAAACAGACTTCTTGTGATTCTAAGCTACCTTTAAAGATAGGAACATCTTCAAATACTTGTAATGGTCTCTATTTGCTAGATGCCAATGATTTGCAATAGCCTACTTGATACAACTTAATTGGAACACTTATCTGTCTGATCATGAAAAAGCCTTTTGTGCCTGTGCACATCACTGGGCCAATATTTAGCCAAAGTCCACTTTTTTCTCTCTTTTTTTTACTTTGTTGCTGTTGTTTTTTACAACCTCACTTTGGTGGTATTGCCAAAGCTTTTCATATCCACTGTAGCCTACTGACCTGACTAAAGGGAAAGGATACATGTTGCAAGGATACATGTTGCATGTAGCCTCACTTTGTAACATACGTATGGTGGGCATGGCAATCCTCATGTAAAGATACAAACCCTTTACACTCCCTCTTTTCCATGAAGTTGAAGCAAATCATTTTTTTGGTGACAGGGGAGTCTATTAGACAAGTAATTGATATCCCCAACTACTTCAGAAAATACTGCAATGTGAGGGGAAAGAATGCTATCACGGAGTTGTGCGCCTGGATAGTTTGGAATAAGCAGCATGTTTAGGCATCCTGTGTAGGCTACTTGACTCAAGAAACCAACACGCTACAAAAGCGGCAATTAAGTGACTCTATTGTAAGCCATAACACAGATATAGCGCAGTAAGTCAAATAAGCAGTAGGGCCTACATTAAGTATCATTTCACTGATTATTCAGTTCAAACGCGAAGCCTATCTGACAAATTTCGTCGTCAGGCGAGTGCAGCCTGCGAGCTAAACCTCTCCCCCCTCACACAACGAATACGACGTGCAGATTAATACACTCTAACAACGTTATTGTCGCCTGCTTTATTGTTTTGCTGTGCTTTCTGCATGTTACTAGAAAGTACCGTTTCTTCTTATTTCAATTCGTCTCGCAAGTCGCAACAGTGGGCACATCTGGTCTTGCTCTGCTCGCTTTCCTTCTGAAACTAATTCTGTACAGTGGAGCTTGTTGTCACGTGACACATTACAACCAATCACAATGGCGAATCTCTGAGTCTGCCAATCGGATTCAGTTTCACTTTCTTCACACAAGCGTGAAATGTCAGATTTCATTTGACCAGGGCATTAAAAATTAATTAATTCACCTGCCGTGTATCGCCTTAAATAAAAAAAGGAACGAGTAAGGAACGAGTGTTTCTGTAAATGTAACGAAGTGAAAGTACTAAATTTCGCTTTGAAATGTAGTGAAGTAAAAGTATAAAGTCTTACCAAATAAAAATACTTGAGTAAAGTATGAAAGTATGAAAATGTTACTTAAGTACAGTAACGAATTACATTTACTTCGTTACTGTCCACCACTGGTGTTCAGCTGCAACTGATTGGTCCTACACCATCTAACAAAGTTCTCTACCAGTCCCCTGTACTCCCCCTCCTGCCCATCTTTAATACATCCAACAATGGCAGTGTCATCTGAGAATTTCTGCATGTGGCAGGTCACAGAATTGTAGCTAAAGTCAGTGGTGTACAAGGTGAACAAAACCGGGGAGAGCACCGTTCCTTGTGGAGCTCCAGTGCTACTGATCACAGTCTCTGATGTTAAGTTACCCAGTCTGACAAACTGGGGCCTTTCTGTGAGATAGTCAGTAATCCAGGTAACAAGCCCTGTTCCCACTCCCATTTGCAGTAGTTTGTCTCTTAACAGAAGTGGCTGAATAGTGTTAAAGGCACTGGAAAAATCAAAGAACATAATCCTCACCGCACTGCCTCCTTTGTCCAGGTGAGAGTGTACCCTATGTAGAAGATACAAGAGAGCATCCTCTACTCCCACACTGTCCTGATAGGCAAACTGGAGGGGATCCAGTGCATGGCAGACCTGTGGCTTGAGATGGTTAATCAGTAAGCCCATACGACTTTGTTGCTGTCGACCAACGTTGACGGAAGCACGTGAGCGAGAACTTGTTGTCACGATGTGGGTGTTATCAAATACAGCGCATTTAAAGTCGGCCACAAATATGAACGAGACGATGAGCTCGCACCGGTTTGCTCTACTAACACACCACGTGTGAGGAGTGGGGGGACAGGCAGTGAGGAGGAGCTGAAGTGGGGACCTGCGCAAACTTGTGTAGAGGTGTGAGACAAGACCCATATACACACGTGAGTGAGTTGTTGACCAACCAGTTCATGGGCGCGTGACCTCGGAGGCAGTCCGCCGACGAGCGTTGAAGGGGATAAGCAACTGCAGAAGTTGCAAGATCTGACTGCAGCCGCATTCATCCCGCGATAGTTTTACACCATGTGACATGTCACCTCGTCAACGCAACGTCGACGAAATTTCGAAGTTTGACAGGAAATCTAACCGTCATGCAGCATTTTCCATCCAGGGTGCATTGCTGTCTAAATGCGCATGCATGCGTTGACACATGTCGAATGCACCTAGTAGCACACGTTCAAAGGTTTTCATGATGTGTCAGGTGAGGGCAACTGGTCTGTAGTCATTTAGTTCTTTTGGGTGTGGCTTTTTGGGTACTGGTATGGGCATGTTGTTAAGAAATTCTCTACATGTATTATTGAAAATATACTCTGTTATTCTTTGTTACTCTCTTTCTCTCTTTCTCTTTCTCTGTCTGTCTCTCTCTCTCTCTCCTTTGCTCTGAGTTATGTGACATCTCTGGTCCACAAGGAAAACATCTCTGCCTTGGTCGTCCTGTTTGGGGTATTACTCTGTTGAACTATGACCTTGGATGTTTAGGCTGGTAAAAGCTATCCATCACAGACCAGACGCCACTAAGAGCCACGGAACCAGGGGGAGACGAGACCATATATGTTCCTCATATTATGTTTTAGCATATTCATGATAGGAAAGATCATGTCATGGACTGGGGGGGCTGGGACTGGTTTAAATAAGTTTGTTTCTGTATACACTTCAGGACTTGCTGGGTGTCTCCCCACGCAGTAACTCCTCCGGCCGTTAAACAATAAAATCTGCTCGCAGATTTTAAATGCTACCTCTGTTTCCTGTGTGTTCTTTCAGGTCAATTTGATAAGGTAATACAGTGAAATTGTTAAAGTGATAATGTGAAATTATTCACAATGATGTCTTCCACAGTGACAGACCTTGCCTAGCTGTAGGCTCTTATTGAATAGGTGTTGAAGAGGCTCAGCTAACTCCACTGCACAGGTCTTCAGCAGTCAAAGACGCCATCTGGGCCTGCTGCCTTGGGTTTGAGTCTGCACAGGGCTCCTCTCACCTGATCAGCAGTGACCCTGAGGGTTGGGCGTGGAGGTCAAGAGATGAACCAGTGGATGTTGTTGGTTGGTGGTGGTGCTGGTAGGTTGCTCGATTGATTCCCAAGGTAGAGCAAGACAGGTTGGTGTGGAGTGTAGAGTATGCAGGGTTGGTAGACAGCAGTGGGGACTGGGAAAGTTTGTTGTCCGTAGGGCTGGGTGGCGGAATGTTGGGGGTGAGATGAAGAGAGAGGATGGAAGGGTTGAGAGTGAGATGGTAGTCAGAGGTGGGGGCAGGGGATGTGTGTTGTCCATAGGATGGGGCGGAGGGAAAGTGGGGCTGAAGAGAGGAGAGATTGGTGGGACATTAGGTAGCTGTGGGGGATGGGATGATGAGATGGACAGAGAGTAGTCAGTGTCAGAGGCAGGTGGGGAAGGTACTTGGGGAGTGACACTTAAAGTGGTGGTTCGCTATTTTAGACAAGACTGCAGCCCCCCCCCCACCTTTACATTGACTCCAATAGAGCACTCAAGCAATCGATTATAAAATGGCATTAAACTTTCGTTCGAGAAGACATGGAACTCACCATGTGGTCAGTGGTAGACAGCGATAAATTGACCCGAAAATTGCAGCGAAATATGCCTTCTAACTGTTGTTTAGCATTTGGCGGACCTATTTTTCCCCAGACGCCGTTGAATAGCAGTAGACATCCAGCCAGTAGGTAGCGATAGTGTGTTGTTTGTGTAGACATCAAGGAGCGAGGTAGAACGGCTATCTTTGAGCGGGACTGGCTACACAAACAAACAAAAGCTTGGATACAAACCATAGATAGTAACGTACAAACGCACCCCCATTTCCGGTCGTGCGGAGTAATACTAGTCAAACCAATACAATCAATGAAGACGGAAAATAATAATATATCTTCTCTGGAAGCGTATTTTGCTGTGAGCCAACGTATCACTGCCCACCTCTGACCACTCGGTGAGTTCCATGTCTCTGCAAACGAAAGTTTAATGCCATTTTATGATCGATTGCTTGAGTGCTTCATTGGAGTCAATGTAAAGGTGGGGGGGCTGCAGTCTTGAATACCCAAATGCTCCGTTCAGCACCAAATGTCAAAATTGTGATGAGAACATCTCTATTTCACCCCAGAAGTCACACAAACAGGGCTTAATGTCTAAAATAGCGAACCACCACTTTAAGTAACTTTCACTGTCCATGTCACTACTAGAAGTCACCCCAAAGATAGAGTTATTGTCAAACCTATTATAAAAACAGATAAGCTCGTTGGCTCTGGAGGCGTCACCATCAGCCCTTCCTGCTTACACTCCACACCCAGTCATTTTTCTTATTCCCTGCCATACCTCCTTCATGCTATTGTTATGCATTTGGTTTTCTACCTTCCTCCCATGTGCCTCCTTTGCTGCTTTAAGGCTGTATTTTAGTTGATGTTGTACAGTCCTCAGCTCGGCCAAATTGCCCTCCTGAAAAGCTTTCCTCTTTTCCTTGAGTAGCACCTTGACCTCACTGGTCACCCATGGCTTGTTATTGGGGAAGGAGTGCTCTGTTTTTGTGGGTACAGCAACAGTTCACAAATTGATAGAAATGTGTGAGGGTGGAATTCAGCGTTACATGGTTAAAATCAGTTGTGTAGTCTACTTTTTTATGGTGGGTATATTGTATATTTGAGATTTTTCTGAAGTGGGTATACTCTATATATATTTGTGCTATTCAAAACAATGGATCAAACCATTTTAAGTGGGTATACTGAAATCCCTGAAATTTAGAAGTGGGTATACTCCGTATACCCGCGTTCTACGTAGACCACACCACTGGTTAAAATCCCCCGTTATTAAGAAGAAGGCATCCGTGTGTTGTGTTTGAAGCCTCGCAACAGTGGAGTGGATGACGTCACACGCGCTGTCTGGAATGGCTCGTGGAGGGATGTACACGCAGATTACAATTACATGAGAAAATTCTCTTGGAACATAATATGGATGTAAACTCACTGCAAGAAGTTCCAGGTCTTTACTGCAGATCGTCTCCTTCACTGTTATATGTCCAGGGTGACACCATTTATTGTTGACATAAATAACCAGTCCGCCTCCCTTCTTTTTCCCCGAAAACGTATTGTCTCTATCGAGTCGGGCGACACTGAAGCCAGGCAGGTTGATATTTGCATTCGGGACGTGACAAGCTAACCAGGATTCAGTAAAGCAAATCAAACTAGCTTCCCGGTATAGCTTTTCGTTCCGTACAAGGGCATTCAGTTCATTGATCTTGTTCACCAGCGAATTCACATTCCCCATTACAATCGCCGGAATACATGGTTTGTATCTCCACTTTTTCTCTTTTTGCCTAGCTCTCACGGCAGCTCCAGCTCTGCACCCTCGAATGCCGAAGACTTCTTTGGGAATATCCACATGAACATCGGTCACCGCACCAGCGATCTTCCGCAGAGACATCAGCTGGCTGCGCGAGTAAACAATGTTGCAGCGTCCATAGCAACGCACAGACTTGTCCGCATCCATTGGATAGAATAAAATAAATAACTCCTTGTCCGAGTTTAGGTATAAAAAAAACTAATCAATAACATACAAGAAAACAACATAACAACTGGTAAAATAACAAATGAAAAACGACACGAAAGACGATTACAACAGACATAAAACACGGATCTACTAAACTTGCTGCCATTTCGCTGGCGCCCAATGACGTATCTCCGCTGGCGCCCTATGACGTATTATGAACGTTTATTTGTTATTTTACTGAAAATATAAAAGAATACTTTGTGCATTTTACTTACCTGAATAAGCCTACTAAACATATATGTATATTATACATGATTTTAGGCCTATGCACATTATAATATAATATAATATAATATAATAATAATGTGAGTATTCATCACTATGCAGTATCAACATATACTTTTGTGAAAATATTTACTGCATACATGTTATTGTGAAAATATAACCATTTGAATATAGACCACAGTTGTATAATCACTTTATTTGTTTCATGTTAGTCTTCTTAACCTTTTACTATTTCTATATTATGTTCTGATTTTATTCTTATGGTCCGGCTGGGGAAGTCCTAGTGACATATTCTTGTGTGTAAGCTTTTCTGTAATGGGACACTCAATATTGGAGTTCAGAGAAGTAGATGTGTGCACATCCCACCCGATGGGCCAGGTGCAGGACAATGAGAGTAAATCCAAGTGAAAAGAGAAGTCCGCGACACTGCTTGTCTATGTATTATTTAATCGAGCAACGTTTCGACCTTCAGGTCTTCATCAGGCAAAGTGTGAACATGGCATTGAGTGGGTCATTTAAATGTGCATCTAATTTGCGTGGTCACAAGGCTGCTGAACAACGAAATATGAAATTGCATATGCTGGACAACAAGACAATGGACAGTATCTGGCCATGCGGGACCCCACATGCGCAGAAGAAGCTCATGCCATGGACTGGGAAAGGGAAATAGTTAAATAGCCTTTTGTATCCACTTCAGAACTTGCTGGGTGGAATACTTCCTGTCTCCACGCAGTAACTCCTCCGGCCGTTAAACAATAAAATCTGCTCGCAGATTTTAAATGCTACCTAAATGTTTCCTGTGTGGGCTTTCTTTCAGTTAGGTCAACTTTGATAAGGTGATACAATAATTTTATTCACAAATTTCGTTTGAATTTTTTTTACTGTATAATAAACCAACCCTTTCGGAAATCAATGGTCATTTTAGGGAATTATGGCCATCTGAAGAGTATACAACACCAAAAGGTCATTGCAGCAGGCTGTGCAGACATGGCCGCCATGTGCGGATGTTCGACTTGACTGACGGGAACGCGGATGACGCATCTACCGTAGTCTTCCTATAGGATATCTGTGGTTGCAATGCCCTACTCATTGGTCTCCCTGCAAAGTTGATTAACCGTCTACAATATATTCAAAACTCAGCAGCAAGACCACTTACGCACACCAGACCATGGCATCGCATTACACCTATCCTTCATCAATTATACTGCCTTCCTATCCATTTCAAAATTCTCCTCCTCGCATACAAGGTCCAGCATAACCTTGCACCCTCAACATCACAATTCTCCTCACCCCATACAATCCCTACCGCACAGTGCGCTGAACTGACACACTCCTCCTTACCATTCCCTCCACACACCTGCGCAACATGGGCATTCAGTGTTGTAGGCCCCAAGCTATGGAACCCACTCCCACTGTCACTTCATCAGTGTTCTACACTGTCTGCTTTTAAAACACACCTATTCACTCCTGCATTTCAATCACACTGACGGACACTTTTAATTATTAGTTGATTTTTTTCATTTTTTATTTTATTTTCAAATGTATTCAATTTTTTTCTTATTTTAATCAAAACGTTTATTATTATTATTATTATTATTATTATTATTATTATTATTATTAGTATATTTTGCATTTTAATTATTCTATTGTTAATTCACTGAAGCTTTGTTATACTTTCTCTACTGTTATACGTTCTCTATCTGTTTTGATTGTAAAGAGTTGTAAAAGTTGGAAGACGCTAAAAATAAAATGTATTATTATTATTATTATTATTATTACATATCTGAACACAAATTAGCATACATTTTACTTTGTAATGGCATTATTGAGGTACATTATCCAAGCTGTCACTGACACTTTATATGTATATGGATTATTCACTTGATTGAATTGAATATTTCAGTTGGGCTCCGAGGCTTAAATCATTGAGGGGGTTCTAAAGAAGCTTCATGTAAAGTTTCACAATTTGGTCAGCTCCGTAATGGTAAAGCCCTTTTTCTCCTGTAACTGACTCCACTATGTGTGTCTGTGTGTGTGTGCGTGTCTTTGTGTATAGTTGGTAAGCAATAGAGACAGAGAAGTGAAGACAAACATGCACACACACACTCACACACACACACATAAACAATTGTGTGTGTGTGTGTGTGTGTGTGTGTGTGTGTGTGTGTGTGTGTGTGTGTGTGTGTGTGTGTGTGTGTGTGTGTGTGTGTGTGTGTGTGTGTGTGTAAGAAAGAAAGAAAGAAAGAAAGAAAGAAAGAAAGAAAGAAAGACAGACAGACAGACAGACAGACAGACAGACAGACAGAAAGAAAGAAAGAAAGAAAGAAAGAAAGAAAGAAAGAAAGAAAGAAAGAAAGAAAGAAAGAAAGAAAGAAAGAAATAGAAAAAGTCTAACACACACACACACACACACACACACACACACACACACACACACACACACACACACACACACACACACACACACACACACTCAATTAGACGTACTCCAGTTTCTCCAGTATACAGTTTGGATGCTCCAATCCAGCTGACAGCAACTGCACTCCTGAATCACCCAGTTGCATATTCCAACACATGTACAGCTGTCTCAGACTGGAATATTTTGAGCTGAGAGCTGAAGCTAGAGATGAACAGCTCCACTTTGTGAGGTTACACAGCTGCAGCCTGAAAGACACACATGCGAGTAACACAACATGTTGAAGACAACCTTAAGCCAAAGCCTAAAACACACGCACACACATATGCACCAGGGCTTAACACTAACACCAGCAAGCTAGCCAAATGCGGGTGAATATCGGCGTTGGCTAGTAGATACTGAAGGTTCACTAGCCATTCTGGCGGGTCCGTTACTATTCTGAATGATGAGGCACCGCATTTTGTAGTTTTTTTCCTCGGACCGTCTTTGCTACAAAGCAATAAAATGTGATTTTGCGAGCCTACAATACCCATGAAGCACCTGTGTCACGTGTCGCCTGTGTCTCACGCATGCCAAGAATCTGATAGAGTAGAGCTAGTCTTGCGAAGAGGAGTGGCAGCGAGCTACCGGCACATCAGCGTGCGTTTGGAAATGTCACTAAAAACCTTCATGTGAAAATAAAGTAGTGAAGCTCATCTCAACCGAATTGTTTTGCGATCTGTCATTAGTACAATAGGCCTACTTAGGCCTAGTAGTAGCCTAGTGGACATTAAAATGACCAAGGCGAGAGGAAAACACGTCAGTTGGTCTTGTGAAAGTCTCGAGACTAATGAGCGCAGTGATAAGACAAGGACACATGCGGCATTAATAATGTTCGGTTTGAATTATTTTCCGATTTGCCTGTATGTCTTCATACCTTAATATTCCTCCATGATTCTTGTGCTGTTGTTCCCGACTGTCAAACCGGGCTTAAACAACGCACAGTAATGTAGAATTCCAGACTGCACAAAAGCATGTTCCTTCGCAGCTCGCCTTGCGTCCGTTTCTATTTTAAACAACACAATATTAAATGGAATGAAAGGAAGTCGTAGTCCCGTCTGTAGTTACCGCATCTGTGTGTGCTTCCTAGTGGATACTTTTATAAGAAAATATTCCAGAAGAGGTGTTATTCCACATCCATGACCATGACCGAGGACAGGCAAACTTGGCAATGACTTTGCACTATCTACTTTGCGCATCAATTTGGACGGCGACCTCCACAGATAGGCCTAGGCCTATATGATATGAAGAAAGTGCCCTTCAGATCAAAGACGAAAATGTTTTGCTCTCGTGTAGCTTACATTTGTGCCCTTCCACAACACTTGGTGTTTCTGCATGATCAATGTAGGCTATGTCATTCCTCAGATCAGTAAATCTGTTATTTCCCTAGCATGCATGCATGGACCAGTTAATAGGCCTAACAAGTCTAATTATTAGGCCCTATGGCATATTCTATTATACTGTATTATATTATGTGGTGTTATATTAGCCTATATTACATTATTACAGCCTATTATATAATTAATTAAAGCTGCTATGATGGTTACGAAAATTATGGGTAGTGAAAAGGCCCAATGGCTAGTGAGTCAGGAAAACCACTAGCCAAAATGGCTGGTAAGCGAAAAAGTTAGTTTCAAGCACTGATATGCACACAGACGCACGCGCGCGCACACACACACACACACACACACACACACACAAACACACACACACAACCCCACATTGCTCCAGGGACTGTAACCAATACCCTGACAAATAATAACTGTAAGTCGCTTTGAATAACTGTAAGCGTCAGCTAAGTGCAATGTAATGTAATAATCTAGAAAGCCAAGATAACTATGTCATTCTCTTCTTTTTCCGGTATTTCAATGGTGGTTGGCAGTTTTGGCGAAGAAAAAGTTGGCAAATGTCGCTCATATTAACTAAGGATATAGCAGAAGAAAATTTGCATCCAAACACTGACATGTTATTATGATAGATGGCCACGCTCATGCTCACACACACACGCACACGCACACAACAGCACTCAAGACAACAATACTCACTTCACTGTTCTTGATATTTTGACCACTGGGAGCATCCTCAGCAGACCTGCATCTGATCTGGCATAACGTCCATAATGCTCCAGGTTAAACTCCTCCACGTCCTGGTCTGACACGAGCATCACAAAGGCCAGAGCTGACAGCTGGGAAAGAGAGAGCTCCTCTCTGGGTCTATTTTCCCTATGCAGGAAGTCATTGACCTCCTCTACCAGAGAGTGGTCATTCAGTTCATTCAGGCAGTGGAACAGGTTGATGCATCTCTCTGGGTTTTGGGCTTCTCTGATCTTCTCCTTAATGTACTTGATTGTTTCCTCTGTGTCCCGTGAGCTGCTTCCTGTCTGTGGTAGGAGATCATGTAAGAGTTTCTGATTGGACTCCAGTGAGAGGCCCAGAAGAAACCTCAGGAAGAGGTCCAGGTGTCCATGTTCGTTCCCTAAGGCCAGATCCACAGCAGTCTGGTGTAGCTCATGGAATTCCTTTGCGCTGAGCAGCTGTTGAAACTGAGATGGTTGGAGCTGGTCAGGTGTATTTCTTATGCTAAAGCTCAGAAACACATATAAAGCTGCAAGGAACTCCTGAATGCTCAGATGAACAAAGCAAAACACCTTCTGCTGATACAGCCCAGACTCCTCCCTGAAGATCTGGGTGCAGACTCCTGAGTATACAGAGGCCTCATTGGAATCCATGCCACACTCTCTCAGGTCCTCTTCATAGAAGATCAGATTACCCTTCTCCAGTTGCTGGAAGGCCAATCGGGCCAAGGACAAAACGGTCGTCTGGTTCCAGATGTCCTTGTACTTCTGACTAATGTGCTTGGCATGTATGATCAGGAAATGTATGTACATCTGGGTCAAGGAAGCTGGAATCTGATCCGTCTTGCCTTCAGTCAGGATAGAAACCAGAACGGTGACTGCCATCCAACAGAAGACTGGAATGTGGCACATGATATAGAGGCTCCTGGATGACTTCATGTGTGTGATGATTTTGCTGGCCATTTCTTGTTCATTGATGTTCTTCCTGAAATACTCCTCCTTCTGTGGGTCTGTGAAACCCCGCACTTCTGTCACCTGGTCCACACACTCTGGAGGGATCTGACTGGATGCTGCTGGTCTGGAGGTGATCCAAACTTGCACAAAGGGAAGCAAATTTCCCTTGATGAGGTTTGTGAGAAGGACATCCACTGTGGCAGGTTCCGATACATTGTAGATGCATTCATTATTCTGGAAATCCAGAGGACGCCTACTTTCATCCAGACCATCAAAGATGAAGGTAATGTTGTATTTGTCATCAATGGAGAAGATGAGGTCACATGTTTCACTGAAGAAGTAATGAATGAATTCCATGAGAGTGTATTCCTTTTCTTTCATCAGGTTTATCTCCCGAAAAGGCACAGGAAACAGGAAGTGAATATCCTGATTGGCTTTTCCTTCAGCCCAGTCCAGAATGAACTTCTGCACAGAGACTGTCTTCCCAATTCCAGCTACCCCCTTCGTCATCACTGTTCTGATTTGCTTGTCTTTTCCAGGTAAGGCCTTGAAGATGTCGGTGTATTTGATTGGTGTTTCCGCCTTTGTTACGTGTGTCTTGGATGCTATCTCAATCTGTCTGACCTCATGTTCAGTACTGACCTCAACACATTCCCCCTCTGTGATGTAGAGCTCTGTGTAGATCTTCTCCAGAGATGCACTTTTTCCCTGCCTTGGGATGCCTTCAAATACACTTTTGAACTTCTTAGAAAGCCGATGTTTGAGTTCTTGTTGGCATCTTGGAAACAGCCCATCTAATATACAGACAGTTCAAAAAGACTGCATTGGCATCTTATTCACACATACATCAGTATTTACCCATACTATATGCTAATATTTCACAGGGAGTTTCTCCTCAACGCTGTTGTCACCAGGGGCCTTGTTTATATTTCTGATTCTCATAATCTTTTAACCCTCTGAGGTCTAAGGCCTTTCAGAGGCTTTTAGGATGCTTGCACCACCCTGACATTTTCAAGTATTTTCAACTAACAGTAAGCATCTATGCAAAAGTGGAATATATGGTTGTATTCTGAAAAGCCTGACAAGAAATAATCTGAAAGAAAATTGGATGTCATACAAACATGTTTTATTTAAATTGAGTATAAACACAACTGTACAAAAAAACAGGTTTCAGAGGTCTTCAAAAAGTGCAAGAAAACACACAATAAATATGTTTAGCCAAGACTTTTGAAGTTTGAATCTTGTAAACAAACGTGTTGGCTGCATAAAAGTAAAAAGGGCATTTAGAAATGTTTTGTTGTTTTCATACAAAATGCAAAAAAGAAACACTATGTCATTCCACTGCCGGTCTCATTTGAATACTAATGAGATAGGTGTGAAAAACCTCTAATGGCCCACACCCCCCTGTCAATCTCCATGTGCTCTGATAGCACACACCCCTGTCACTCTCTTTGTCCAAGTGAGCAGCACGGCTGTGTTTATCCTAGATGAAAAGGGCGTGTTGTCACCTCTGAATAGCCACTCAAGCACCAGTACTTTACATGTGAATAGCTACAGGTGTGGCTGCTACAGGCAGAGAGTACAGAATATTCGAAGATTTCTTTTCACTTTCTTTAAATTGGGCCAGCTATATAATTTATTTCATATATATATATTTGATAGATTTGTTTTTGGAGACATGTCAAATTGCCCTCTGAAGGGCACTCGGACCTCTGATTGTTAAGGGCATTTTTACTTTTTCTAATTTTATGTCATGGTCTAAATGTTGTCTTCTTAATCAAATTATTGTTTTTGGATCAAATTGTGTATGAATTTATATAAATAATGTTATTATTATTATTATTACATTGTTGTTAATTATATACATTGTGTAAGTGTTGTTTATTATTACAACAACAGGGGCCAGAATCCAATACAGCAAAAGATAAAAAGGGAAATTATTTTTAAGACATTTGAAGAGTTCAGATGCAAACCCCCCTAACTCAAGGCCTGCACTTCTATATTTTTAGAGAACCCCGTTGTTGGTTTGGTTTACATTCATGTACTTGATAATACATATAAATAGTTATATTACATAAATATAATTTAAAAATGCAAATTTCATACCTTTGTAATTATATAAAAATGAATTAAGATTATTTTCTGAAAAGGCACTTAGGGGGGGTTGCATCTGAACTCTTCATTTCTACATTGATAAGCAACTTCTAGTTTAGTCAAAAAAGGTGGGCATGTCCTTAACTCACTCTCCTGGCAAATTTCTGAGATAAAGTTCAGTGCTGTCAGCATCACTCACGTTTCTCCAACTGCTCAGCGAGGGTCTCCTGGCTCATGTCCCTCAGGATGTGCACTGCAATACTCAGAGCTCCGTCTCTGGCACCTCTCTGGCCCTCATTCTCCTCCTCTTCCTCCTCAACACTGGGGCATTCTGGGTAATCATGGCTCAGCAGCTTCCTCAGTCTCTTGAGTTCCTTCTTCATGAAGGTGATGATGTGCTGTTCAAGCCTCTGTTAAACCAAGGCATTAGGGCAATTAGTTTAATCAGTGTCTGAAGATGTCAACATACCGTCGTTGGCATAATTTTCACCTCACTGCTTTTCAGCGATAACCCTATTGGTAGGGCATGTGCAGTTACAACTTGCAGCCATTCGCAAAATAAGAGAGCGGACATGCACCGAGATAATATGCATCAAAAAGGATGCGCAGCACTTGGGGTCTATTCAGAGGAAAGTACGATAGTTCACTTGCTTTGGTCCAAACCAAATGTTTTTATTTTTCAAATCATATCATTATTCATTTTGGTGCAGTTTGCTTTTGCATTGTGCATTTCAGTAAGTGCATCAAAATCTGTCAACAAATGTTCAGAGAATGTCCAGTAATTGGTCAGAAATTAAACACACACAAAGTGCTATTAGATAAGTCCGATAGTTTGCAGCACAATTAATTTACTATTGTACAATTATTTTTATGGAAGACAAGAAAGGGCAAGGCGGCTACGGAAATAGCACTCATGTTGTGAAATGTCTTGCTATTACTGTCACAGGTAAAATTAGGAAAAGTTAAATGCAATGTCGTAAATTTAACATTTAGCAGTGTGCACAAAATGGCACAGTGGTGAACAATTTGCCTCCACAGCTCTTAGCTCTTAATAATTACAACAAAAAAAACACTTACAGACAGTAAGATGGCACTTTATGTCTATGTTTTTTTATTTTTTTTTGGCGTCATGTGTATCAGTGTTGTGTGTTTTGCGGTGTTAAGCTATGTATGTCCACGACAAATCTCCTTCGGGACCAATAAGAGCAATCTTGACTTTTTAATCTTAAAGCCTATACAAATTAACGTGGTGCGGATAGACACCTTGAGGGGGGAAACACCTTTTGTCTTGCAAATCTTTGCTTGTCTTTTATTATTTCCTTTTATTTACCTTTGATATTTCAGACCTTCAGTTTAGATGACATAACACACAGCTTTACTGCAGCTTGTTCCTTAATCCATAAGCATGAAATACATTCTGTTTCCTTGAAATTCGGTCTCTAAGACTTCTCTTGCTTTATAACTACAAATAACCATACGGCTGTAGTTCTTTGATCACATTTCATAATTAGCACTACCTCCTCTACAACTGCATAATGCAGCACCGTCACTCATTGAAATAAAGGTACCAGCGGTCTTGATCATTACAAAAAAACACACACACACACATAGACAGACACACACACACACATAGACATACACACACACACACACACACACACACAGATACACACACGCACGCACGCACGCACGCACGCACGCACGCACGCACGCACGCACGCACGCACGCACGCACGCACGCACGCACGCACGCACGCACGCGCGCGCGCGCGCGCACACACACACACACACACACACACACACACACACACACACACACACACACACACACACACACACACACACACACACACACACACACACACACACACACACACACACACACACACACACACACACAACCAGACATGCACGCACCTGAAATATGGCAGCCAAGTCCTCTCCTGATGTTTTCCTATCGGACTGATGAGCACTTTGCTGCCCCTGCTGGATGCTGAATGAAAAACAACAAAATGGCTTCTCAAACTTTTTCAAGATAATAACCCCCTGACCTCATCATAAGCATGCCAATTTATTCTGTTTTATTAATATTCAATTTCAATTTCAATTCATTAGGGACCATGTACAATTGAAACAAATGTTGGCGTTCCATCGTTGTCTGAATATAAGCACCAATGCTATGCCAGAAACCCGTTGTCCGCTGTGCATTTTATCTAACACTTGAGGTCCGTAACACCCAATGCAGGTGTGATATTCTGTCCATACCTGCGATCAGGATCCATGTCTTCAGCACTGAAGAAGGGGCCCTCACCCTTTGACCGATCACTCTTCATGGACACACAGCTGGGTGCAGGAGATTTGGGTATTGATGACCTGCAATAAATAATGTTGATACACAATGTTCACACAATGTTTTCATAGATCAACATAATAGCCAGCCACTATAAAGTGTTATTTCATGATTTACATTACAACCATAATAACATATTTAATATCTTCTAAATAATTTGTTAATTATTTCATAATATTTCATTAAGCATCAAGCCATTTATAATTCAAGATGTTTACATATCCATAAACTGACAATTACCAGTAATTATTAGTAAGTTGCATAAATAATTATCAGGATTTGATTCTAATAATTTGCGTAACTATCTTGTAGTTCTTTGTTTCCATTTCCATTAATTGATAACAAAGTTATTTAAGCAATATGACCCGAGTGGGAGGGATGATGTGCACTGACATCCTCCCTGGTGTGGTTCGGCCATAGGCACGAAGCCGAAGGCTGAGTGCCGTCGGCAATCACACCAGGGAGGATGTCAGTGCACATCATCCCGACCACGAGGGTTATATTGCTTTTATACAATAGTTCAATTGCCAACCAAATACCAGAATAAATGTTCGAATTCATGTTTATTAGTTACCTTCATCATACTGCTCCGCTAAGCAAAGTAGTTCCGAATTGATTGTAGGTTGCTATGCAATGACGAGCTGACAGCGCCAGCGCGCAAAGTTCCATGAAACGGTGTGAAGTGCATTTCTGTGTGGACTGCAACTGGGCTTCGCTTAGGCTACTACAATGATGCATGATAAATGAAAACACTGTGTGCAACATCAACATTTTAGTCAGATGCCTACTTTTATAAGCATTTTGGCCGACATTGATTTCCACATTTTTGTGGACTGTAAACTTGCTAGCTGCGTTAGACACCTCCCTCGTCTTTCCCTCTCCAGTGCCGCATGAGATCCGAGCGCTGATCTCACACGCACAACCACACACAAATCAATCCTTTGTAGGCAGATACCCCGATGTCTGCTTTAGGCTACTGCAGGCTACAACTTTGCTACTGAAACACTTTCTCAGGCAAACATCTGATGTGGGTGCGAACCCGAGATGGATTTGCGTTTTCCCTCCCAATAAACTAAAAGGCAACTCATTCCAGTTCCAAGCAAGCGGCCATGATTTTAAATCGCATGGCACACGGTATCTTGCTTCCAGATGCCCACTTTGTAGCTTACTATTAATTGATTTGCACGTGGTGGACGGCAAGCTTTGCTGATAACCTAGGCTATATTTTTAAGGGCGTCTCTTCCTCGTCATTCCCTCTCCCTCCGAGATCCGATTATAGCGGTTCTCGTACACTGCAGGAGACTTATAGCCTTTCTGTAGCTGTGTGAAAATGTTTCCGTTGTCCCGCATATCTCCGGTTGAAACTAGGCTTCCGTGTATGAACAGATATTTAAAGTAGGCTACATGTGTTAGATTGCCTTCAAAAGACTACAAAATAGCGGCCGCAGAGGTGTGCCAACTGCCCAGACAACTGCACTAGAACCAGATAACTTCTTTCCTCTCTGCCAGAATCCAGATACCAACTGGGATACGCGTCTCTGTCATGCGGGCGTGCGTGCCCCAACTTAGTCCAGCATAGAACAATGGAATAGAATGATGGTGAGTTCAAACAACGCGGCCCTGGTTACATTCACTTTCTCCGCAGTAGACTATGAGATAGAATGATGGCGAGTTCGAAATGTGCGGCCCTGGTTACGTTCTATCCACGGCGGAGTGATTATTAGGTGTGATGAGTCTCCGGGGATGATGTCCACCTAGACATCATCCTCCATACCGACGCGTAGAATGCCAGTAGAATGCGTCTCATCCAATCAGATATTGCAAAATAAATTGACCGGATCTAACTATTGTATAATTGTAAATAACATAAATAGTGATCATGAATGCTATCTACAAATAATTAACTAATATTGATTAAGCATGTTATAATGCATCGTTTTTATATATGAATATTTCATATTATAATTTCATATTCATAACTAATTTTATATTTCATTTAAATTCATGATGAATGTACGTTATCAATAATTCAAGTTAAGAAAAATCAAATGAACACAAGGTTAAAACGTGGATTTAGAATAATTACAAGAAGATAAATAGTGGGCCTTTAATCATTTTAGAATTGTAGCCATTGTTAGATTGACACGGCAGGAGGAAGTGGTCATGCTGTGGAGCCTCGTGTGACTTTAATTTGCATGAATGGCATATTTTCATTTTGTTTTTGTCATCCTTTTTGTTTTTAAATAAAAATACAAAAACGTGAAGATTTCGTTTCTTTTGGATCCTGGGACACGTCAGCCACAAAGCTCCAACGAATGAAGATTTTAGTTTTGTTGATAAAAAAGTTAGTAGACGCTGGAATAATAAATCATTAATAAATGGCAATTATAAATTGATAGTGGAAAGTCTTGTTCTGGCATGCATTGATTTATGTGATGACCCTTCATTCATTCAATATTCATTCTGTGAAAATCCACAAATCTCTCCATGTTCCACAGAATTTACCACCATCTTCCCTCATTTAAGAAAGAGCAGGTGTGTGATATTCTGTCCATACCTGCAATCAGGATCCATGTCTTCAGCACTGAAGAAGGGGCCCTCACCCTTTGACCGATCACTCTTCATGGACACACAGCTGGGTGCAGGAGATTTGGGTCTTGATGACCTGCAATAAATAATGTTGATACACAATGTTCACACAATGTTTTCGTAGGACAACAAAATAGCCAGTCACTGTAAAGTATTATTTCATGATTTACATTACAACCATAATAACATATTTAATATCTTAGAAATAATTTGTTAATTATTTCATAATATTTCATTAACCATCAAGCCATTTATAATTCAAGATGTTTACATATCCATAAACTGGCAATTACCAGTAATTATTAGTAAGTTGCATAAATAATTATCAGGATTTGATTCTAATAATTTGCGTAACTTTGTTGTAGTTCTTTGTTTCCATTTCCATTAATTGATAACAAAGTTATTTGTAAATAACATAAATAGTGATCATGAATTCTATCTACAAATAATTAACTAATACTTTGCTTAAGCATGTTATAATGCATCGTTTTAAATATTAATATTTCATATTATAATTTCATATTCACAAGATATTTTATATTTCATTTAAATTCATGATGAATATACGTTATCAATAATTCAAGTTAGAAAACAAATGAACACAAGGTTAAAACGTGGATTTAGAATAATTACAAGAAGATACATAGTGGGCCTTTAATCATTTTAGAATTTTAGCCATTGTTAGATTGACACGGCAGGAGGAAGTGGTCATGCTGTGGAGCCTCGTGTGACTTTAATTTGCATTAATGGCATATTTTCATTTTGTTTTTGTTATCCTTTTTGTTTTTAAATAAAAATACAAAAACGTGAAGATTTCGTTTCTTTTGGATCCTGGGACACGTCAGCCACAAAGCTCCAACAAATGAAGATTTTAGTTTAGTTTTTCAAAAAAGTTAGTAAACACTGGAATAATAAATCATTAATAAATGCCAATTATAAATTGATAGTGGAAAGTCTTGTTCTGGCATGCATTGATTTATGTGATGACCCTTCATTCATTCAATATTCATTCTGTGAAAATCCACAAATCTCTCCATGTTCCACAGAATTTACCACCATCTTCCCTCATTTAAGAAAGAGCAGGTGTGTGATATTCTGTCCATACCTGCAATCAGGATCCATGTCTTCAGCACTGAAGAAGGGGCCCTCACCCTTTGACCGATCACTCTTCATGGACACACAGCTGGGTGCAGGAGATTTGGGTCTTGATGACCTGCAATAAATAATGTTGATACACAATATTTTCTGTTTGATTTTGTTTCTAAATATTTTTTTAGACCTCAAATGATATCTATTATTCCCTTTTAGACACCAAAATGAAAATGACCATGACCACGTAATACTATAACAATCTCATAACTAGGGCTGGAACAGTACAGAAAAGACACGGTTCGGTATGCACCTCGATACAGACTCCACGGTACGGTACATTTTCAGGACGGTGCAGCATAAAAAAATATATTATTATTGTTATTTTATTATTATTATAATGCACTGTCCTTGTGTAGGCCCTGTCCTTGTGTAGGCCCTATCTTATTTTGAAAGGTGCTGTAAATATGCATTGGCCTATTATTATTATTATTATTATTATTATTATTATTATTATTATTATTATTATTATTATTATTATTATTTATATATATATATACACATACAATCAAAAGCCTATTGAATGCTATTTAACCCCTTAGCGCAGCACTATGGCTCTCTGTAATGTCACAGCAATGTTGCTATGATGTAGTACAGCATTTTCAGCAAGTGAATAGGGTCGCCGGCAACCCCAGCTGCAGTAAGAGGCTACACAACAACCCACTATAGCAGTGTTTCTCAACAGGGGTGCCGAAACACATTGAAACACATCAGGCAGTGTGCAATTCTTGTCTCATGTCTTGTCGTCAAATGTCAGGTCAGACAAGATTAAGGAATGACAAAGGTGGACTGATGAACATGATCAGCTGCAAGACTGTTTTGTTTGTTTTCGTGCTGGCTTGTTTTCAAAGGGACACTGTGCAGGAAATTGTCAAAAAAGGTACTGCAACTATGCTGCTCATTGAAACTGGGGTGCCAATTGCCAAATTTGATCTTTACATGAAAACAAATATTTTCTAGTGTGGTCCAAGTACAGTCATTTTTCCAGCTAAAAATGGCTATTTTTGGAAATTCAAAATGGCGGACCATGGTGAAGGTCCCCCTTTTCATGTATGAAAAGTGCAATTTTCCCAGTCATAATGAATACTTCGAATTTGCTGGTGGTGGTAAGTATTCATGAAAAAGGCAACATTAGTGAATGGGCAGCATGAATTCTGGAAATAAACAACTAAAAAACTCACACAGTGTCCCTTTTATTAAAGTAGTCACGTTCAGGGAAGCTGACAGGGGGGGACAAAGGGGTCACTTGTCCCGGGCCCAGGGAGAGAGGGGGGCCCAGAATTGGGTCCTCATTACATTGTATGTATTGGGTTTGGGGCCCTTTCAGATGTCTTTGTCCCGGGCCCAGCCAAAGCTGTCAGCGGCCCTGGTCACGTTCACTCAACAGTTGATAATTCGCTGTCATTATACATGACATATTGATTTAGCAAGAGGGAAATCCACAGATTTAACTACTAATAAACAGTCAAAACCTGTAGTCTACACAAACTCCTCTAGCCTAGAAATCTAGACGCCCCTAGTGGCCGCAAATTGAATTTGCTACTGGGGGCAGTCTAGCCACCCCCAGTCCTTTTGCGAGGCTGAAATTTATCTGACAGAGCCAATCAAATCATGAGGAGCGAGATCGGGGGCCGAGCTACCAACTGAACTTTCAGAACATACAAGCCCCTTGAAACTGCTAGCACCAGCATAGGAATGAATGCGTCTGACCACCACCACAGCCACTAAAACGAGTTACCTAATAAATTGTGTTTTCACTTATGAAGTTCAAAAATACTTCGTTTTTGACCACAGGACCCTCCTTGACCAACTAGCGAAATGTTGAGCAATTTCGGGCTTAAAGCAGTGCACTGAGTATAATAGGGGTGAGAATGTCTCAGTCGTCACAACATCACAATCCAGTAAAAAGTAGAAAGTATATTGGACAGTACAATTACACCCACCCACCCACCAACACACACACACACACACACACACACACACACACACACACACACACACACACACACACACACACACACACACACACACACACACACACACACACACACACACACACACACACACACACACACACACACACACATGCACAAACACATCTTTTTGTGTGGTTATCTTATTGACGGTCCTATTTACTAACCACTGAAAACACTAAATAATGACAATGTTGCTGTTCAGACCACATGAGGGTTTGAACCTGCAACCCTCTGATCTGATCTGAGGCCCCTATGAGAACATGAACATGTGTTTAGAAGGACTGACAGGTTTTTCATATTATTTTAATTACATGGCTCAATTATTGCTGGTACATGCAAAAAAAAAATACTCATTCGCATTTATGGCAACATCTTGCTCACACGCACACGCGCGCGCACACACACACATACACATACACATACACACACACACACATACACACACACACACACAGCTCACCTGGAATCTCCACCTCCATCAGCTCCGTCTCCACGGTGACTCATGTTGAAGGCAGAGCCACACTCACTACCTGTTCAAGGCAGAGAAAGAACTTTTAGGTTTAAGGGTCCAGCTCGTGATCTAAACTCAAGTCCTCACCTTGTGCTTTTAGGTTTAAGGGTCCAGCTCGTGATCTAAACTCAAGTCCTCACCTTGTGCTTTTAGGTTTAAGGGTCCAGCTCGTGATCTAAACTCAAGTCCTCACCTTGTGCTTTTAGGTTTAAGGGTCCAGCTCGTGATCTAAACTCAAGTCCTCACCTTGTGCTTGGCATCCTTGGTCTCTCTAGTCTCTCCTCCCACGAAGGCCCTTTTTTAATGGGCAGCACAGAAGGAATAGAAAAACACAGGGATAACATTGTTTCTTATCAGAGGACCTTGAAAGTATCTTCCTAGTCACATAGGTTTCCCTACCTGGGGAACATTTGGAAAGGAATAGAGCGCAACCCTACAGAACAAGAACAGAAGTGAATATGAAGCGAAGTCTTTGCTACAGATCATAATTATCTCTACACAACACAGGGGTCATTCCACGCCAAATCTCCGAATCATCCCGCACGACGATCTCAGAATTGGCAGAAAAAAATCAAGGAGGTTCACAAACGTCCCTATTATAGGAAAAGTGCACAATTATAGCTCTCAACTCCTCATAGTTTTGTCATTAAAAATGTTTTTGTCAGGTACCCCCCTGACTCGTTTGGAACAGACTTCTCAGAGAGCCCACTTTCAGATTGCCGTATCTAAAAAACTGCTATAAGTAGGTCCTTACAAATTTCAAGGGGTAACATTTGGAACATGTACTTGTGAAATGTGGATTTTCACACATCCTCTTGTCATTTACCACCGTTTTCTAGGGGCTTAAAGTAGCTTGAAAAATTCTCACCTTTGAATTTGTGGGCATCTTTGAAGGACCGTGGTAAGCACAGTTTTAAAGACAGAGGTTTGATATGGACAATGTATGTTCCCAACCATTCTGTGCATGTTGTGTTGAAAGACTGATCTTCTGCGATGAACAGTTTAGAAGAAGAACAGTGGGTTTTTAAAAAATCATTGTGACCAAATGAGGCAGAATACCATCCCAGTTTTTGGATATGTTAAGAACAGACATCTAATCTTTCCAAAACTGTTGATAATATGGTGGTGAGTCGTGACATTTTTTTTAATAACGTGGCAAAGATGGCACCAAGTTTCAGTTTTTCCAGTTTAAAGACTTCATATCTTCTAAACTGTTAATCGCAGAAGATCAGTCTTCCAACACAACATGCACAGAATGGTTGGGAACATACATTGTCCATATCAAACATCTGTCTTTAAAACTGCACTTACCACAGTCCTTCAAAGATGCCCACAAATTCAAAGGTGATAATTTTTCAAGCAACTTTAAGCCCCCAGAAAACGGTGGTAAATGGCAAGAGGATGTGTGAAAATCCACATTTCACAAGTACATGTTCCAAATGTTACCCCTTGAAATTCATAAGGACCTACTTAAAGTAGTTTTTTAGATACAACACTCTGAAAGTGGGCTCTCTGAGAAGTCTGTTCCAAACGAGTCAGGGGGGTACCTGACAAAAACATTTTTAATGACAAAACTATGAGGAGTTGAGAGCTATAATTTTGCACTTTTCCTATCGGGACGTTTGTGTACCTCCTTGATTTTTTTCTGCCAAATCTGAGATGGTCGTGCGGGATGATTCGGAGATTTGGCGTGGAATGACCCACACACAAACCCATAACAGGTCATATCAGGCATTTAGGCGACCTACGCTGATTTTAAAGCATGTCACGCATCAACTTCAATATGAAGATGGAAGCTACACCCAGGGGTGCCGGCAGGGGGGTGTGGGGGTGCGGGTGATTGGACAGATGTCCCGGGCCCAGGGAGAGAAGGGGCCCAGAATTGGGTCCTTGTTACATTGCATCTATTGGGCTGGGGGGCCCTTTCAGATGACTTTGTCCTGGGCCCTGCCAAATCTGTCAGCGGCCCTGGCTACACCAGTCAACATACAAACATGTCAGATAAAGGATACAAACAAAGAGGGTGGAGTAATAAAGAGGCTTCGAAACCCGCCCACCCAATGCAAAAGTGTGTGCTCAATTTGGGTCTCCTAAGGGGGCGTTGTCCCCTCCTTCTTCTTCTATTTTGGAAGTGTTTGCAGGAGAAGTGTGCTACATCTACAGCACTAAGGGGACTCCATTTATTCTCAACCTCAGGACTCCAAAGGTCTCCTAACCGAAGGTCTCCTAAAGGGGCGTTCGCCCGACAAAAAGTGGATACCAGAAAAGAACTGAAATGACTTATCTCTGTCTATAAGATCTCTGATAAAACTGTCACATGTCTTAAACACAAGAAAAGACGAAGCACTGGTTTAAGCATTCATTTGAACGCACCACACGAGTAAGACCATAACCAAGGCACTACTGCACCCCCTTACCATCCTATACGTTGTCTTTTAGACTGACCACTGAAGCAAGCTGAAATATTCATCTTCTTTGTAACCTCGAGGGTGCATGACTCCATGATTTAAAAAAAGGATAATAATAATACAAATAACAATAATAATAATAATAGTAGTTTATTACTTAAAGTGCAGTATCACCATACAAAATGGTCTCAAAACACTGTAAAAATATAAAATAAAATAAAATAAAATAAAATAATGAATTAACTCTAAAAGAAAATAAAAGAAAATGATGAGGAAAATAAAAATGATGAGGAAATAATCAAAAAGTAGGCTATGGTAATTTAAACGAGCTTAATACAAAAAGTATAGGTAATAAAAAAAACTCTGGGGAATGCGCCATAACTAAGTAACAAAGAAAGACTTGGGGTACATTCCAATATGCGATCTTGCGTCCTCCACTTGTGCTTGTGGACTCACGTTTTGCTGATGCGCCGCCTCCGTGGGGGACTTTTTGAGGGACTATTCTTCATTCACCATCCAGTTTGCAAATCAGAAAATGACTTTACAATTGAGCTATTGCGAGATGTTGAAGTATAATGCTGTTGTCAGTGATGTTATCACAACGTATTACTTTCTGGTATGAGGCCACAAGCACAAGTGGAGGATGCAAGGTCACATATTGGAACGCAGCCTCGGTCAATAGATTACCATTTTAGTGACAATGACGTTACAGGAGAGGCGCTGCATGAAAGAGTTAAACAAACACAAACAGCTATGCACACAAACGACATGAAGAGGACGCCAAACTTTTCACGTCTAAAGTGTGGCTGTCCCACATTGCAAAATAGAGTCTAGCAGTGATTATGTACCGAGGCCTGCCATAATGTTATTGATATTAAGGAATGAGATGACAGCAGAAAAAAGTTCCCTCGAATGACCAGGAAAGCGGAAGTGAATCAATCAAAATTTAACATGTTTTTTCCATTCTACCCGACATTCAGTACCAGCAACTAGACATCTGGCGGTTGCTTTAATTATTTCTAATAAAGGTTAACCTTGAAAACACAAACTCACGTTCACATGCAGCAGGCACACACCGTCTCGTCAGAAGTGAACTCGAAAGTGTTACGGACCCGTGGGGCTCCTCCCCGATCGTTACCGTAATCACCTTCACAGGCGCAGCACGGTTTTCCGGAACCCAGGTGCGCCGCGTTATGGCGGTGATTGACAGGAGTCAAAAGCATGCCAGAAGCAACAATGGAGGCCGCCGCCTCTCCTCCTCTCATGCACCTCTTTACACTTTGATTTCCATTCACACATCCACACACTTTACACACACTTTCATTTATCCCCCACTTACTTCATTTTCAACATTTACCACTTTTGACATTTAAATAATAAATATAAGTAAAACTTGATTCCGTTTCTGTGGTCTTCCATTTCTGGTACGTTGGACTTTGGGTCAGGACGTAACAAAAGGTAGCAACGCCCAACAAGGTGCACTAGAGTTCGCAATCTGGTAGAACCTCAAAACTGACCAAGACTTAATCTGTTACATTGCTCTAGGCAATGTTGTTATGATGAAGTTGAGTTTTTTGAATTTTGAAAGAGTTACGGTCATTTGTAAAGTAGGCCTACACCTTACTACCAACGCTCTGGCTACTCCCTGCTGTCTTCCTGTGTGTACTCATGTGCAAGGGGCAAAGTCCAATTCCCAAGACAGGGAGGGGAAGTTAGTCAGGCCGTGCCCTTCTAGTGACGCAACAGGGCGATCCAGTGGTGTAGTCTACTTTTTGTGGTGGGTATACTGTATATTTGAGCATTTTTTGAAGTGGGTATACTGTACATATTTGTGCTATTCTAAAAAAAATAGATCAATCAATTTTAAGTGTGTATACTGAAACCCCTGAAATTTTGAAGTGGGTATACAAAGTTAACGCAGGTTCTGCTCCGGCTTACCTAAGGGATAGGCCTATGGTCGAGCCATATATTCCTACCAGGGTGTTGCGTTCCTCCAATACCAACCGTTTTAGTGGAGTCTGTTAAGGGTTTTACCGTTACGGAAGTGACAAAAGCACCAAACTTTGCATGGTGTTTCTTTAGGGTATATGCAGTAATTCTAGCCTAGGAGCCCTCGAAAAAAAAGGTCTGCCATGTCATATACAATATGTCATGTTGTGTAATGCATTACATTGTTATTAGGCTACATGACATTATACTTAGCTGACAATGTTAATATAGTTCCAAACTCAGCAGAGAAGTGTAATATGGTGACCCTTAAAATGTTTATTTACCAAGACACTAATTTACCAAATTTTGGATATAGACCGACTACGCCACTAGAGGGGGGTATTGCCCCCTCTAGACAGATCAAGCACAACACAGCAGATATTTTGGTGTTAATTCAACACTCACAGAGTCAAATATAACACCCATGGTGTTGATCTTACTCTAAGTGTTAAATGAACACTGCCAAATTTGCTGTGAAGGCACAGAGGTTTGCGAAGGACACCAGAGTCTGGGTTTGCGTAACAATTCACATTTTTCTTTTATTAATACAAGCATGTCATAGATAAACCACGAAAATACAATATAGCTAAAATGCCCAGTGGGGCACTTCAGTCAGTTACAGAGGTGGGCTGCACATATGTCCGAATCTGCCAATAAAGTGATTTCCCCAACCCCAAAAGCGTAAAGTAGGAAACAGCACACTTAGCACAGCAATCGGGTTAGATAAAATTGGCATGCAATTTGAGAACACACATGATTAGTATACACTTGGCACAGCAAACAAAAACCAAAAGGGCTAGAGTCACACAGGCATGGACATGGCCCGATTACGAGAACAATGTGCGTTATACTAACAAACAACACTTCAAGGAAAACAACAAAAGGGAGCGAAAAGGAGAGGATGCCCACAGGAGTGTATGCATTCACCCAAGGGCACCGGAGATCACTCCACACACAGGACCTAGACACCCACACACACATTCACACCAGGGCTTGACATTGGCACCTACCAACCAGCCAAATGCTGGTAAAACTTGGCTGTGGCTGGTAATGATTTCAGTGTCACTAGCCAATTTGGCAGGTAGATTATTCTATGGTATGGCATATCAACATAGCCTAAATTCTGCATTTTGCCCCTTATGTATCAGTTGTTTGTATAAGTTCAAGAAAAAAGCTCTGTTATTCAGTTTCTGTTTGTTTCTTTTATTTCCATGTAGAAAGCTATGCACTCATCTTCTTGCTTTAGCACCTCATCTTCTGAGGTTAGATGTACAGTGTCATGATAAAGAAAAAAAAAAAAATCAAATTTGTGGCTAGTAGAATAGCTGAATGGCTAGTGACTCTAGTGAAAACTACTAGCCATGGTTACAAAATTAATGTCAAGCCCTGACACACCAGTCAGGAGCGCAGCCAGAATCGGTCACGCTCCGGAAGCATTAACGATCGTAAGCTAACTTCATTCATCAAATGGAAAATGAAGGGGGTGGACACATACCACGAGCGAGGAGAAATTATCTAGCAGCAAGCAGGGATGGCATAGCACCAGGAGACAGAGTATGTCTATACCTGGTGAAGCAGTAGCGCTGAGCCACCCATCAACATCAACATAACCTCTCTGGTATGGGGGGATGATGGGAGAAGGGGCGGGGGAAGGGCCAGTGAATTTAAAGTCCATATGCCTCTGTGAATAGATGGGATTCAAAGTGCTTCTTGATCGTAGCCAGTGTGGGGGCCTGGCGTATGTTGGGAGGTAGACTGTTCCAGAGCGTTGAACACTAAAACTATGGTGAGAATTAGTGTTGCACCTATACCGATACCAGTAGGCCTATCGGTGGATCGGCACTAAAATTGTGGTACCGGTATCGGCGAGTACCAACAAATAGGGCACCGATACCATTTACAGGTGCTTGTATGACACTTAAACAGCCTTGAAATTAGTTATTTCATAGAGGTACGTATTTAAATGTATAAAAAGTTTTGTTGGATTCACTTTGTATTAGTCTTTTTCCTGTTTCACAAAGGTAGGCAGCAGCCTGACAAAGCCATGCAATGATTTTACATCCAAGTAGTATGCACTACAGCCCTTCATATATATACATTTCAAATAGGGTGGTATCGGTATCGGTATGGTATCGGTATCGGCCGATACTGCACAGCCAGGTATCGGGTATCGGTATCGGTGCAACACTAGTGAGAATAGACTGCTGCTAATGCTCGCTCAGCAGCATCTGAATGGAGAAGTGTCAGTGCAAGATGTCCAAGGTAGCAGGTTCTCCATCCTCTAAGTTCCATAACAGATATTTTTTATTTGTATGAGAGAGGATAAAGGACAGGACCTTTCCATTATGTATGAAGAACCCATAAAATCACCTAATTCTACATTTTCACAAGTAGCATTGTGCATATAGTGAGTGCATTTCAGTCATCTTTAGAATGACATTACAGATTACTCAATACACATTTAGGTTACAGAATGGCTTCAGTTCAAATCAAATGGAAATGATTTCTAAATAGGTGTTGAGTTAGTAGGCAGAGGTAAATTGTTTTTTTTTCTGAATTTGCAAACAAATCCTCACCTAGTAGGCTACTTGTGTCGAAAGTTGTATTACAGTTAGCTCAGTAATCAAGTCAAGTCAAGTCAAGTAGGTTTTATTGTCAATTTCTTTACATGCACTGGTCATACAAAGAATTTGAAATTACATTTCTTGCTTTCCCATTAGACATAGACTAATCTAGGTAAGGACATAGACAGTATAGACATAGACAGTACTTATACATGGACTTAAGACAGTATGGACATAGACAGTGCTCATACAGACATTTAAAGTGCAAGACTGGACAACAGAAGACTTGTAGAGGACATACATTAAGAGGTATCTGTTGTGCTTTTGTGCTTTTCCTAAAAAAAAGTCCTTTATAGCGTTCTGACATGGTAATAGTAGCATTTTGAAGAAAATAAATATTAAAAAAGGTCTGTCAAGTACACCAGCAGCAGTGTGTGTGTGTGTGTGTGTGTGTGTGTGTGTGTGTGTGTGTGTGTGTGTGTGTGTGTGTGTGTGTGTGTGTGTGTGTGTGTGTGTGTGTATGTGTGTGTGTATGTGTTTAGTGCAGGTAGAAGGTGCGGTGTGCGTCTTGTGTGTGTGTTCGTGTGTCTGTGTGTGTGTGTGTGTGTGTGTGTGTGTGTGTGTGTGTGTGTGTGTGTGTGTGTGTGTGTGTGTGTGTGTGTGTGTGTGTGTGTGTGTGTGTGTGTGTGTGTGTGTGTGTGTGTCAGTGTGTGTATGTCTGGGTTTAGTGCAGAAAGTGCAGTGTGCGTGTGTGTGTGTGTGTGTGTGTGTGTGTGTGTGTGTGTGTGTGTGTGTGTGTGTGTGTGTGTGTGTGTGTGTGTGTGTGTGTGTGTGTGTGTGTGTGTGTGTGTGCATGTTTTGAGTTAGTGCAGGTTGAAAGTTCAGTCACGAGTATAGTAGTGCAGGTGGAATGTTCAGTCGCAGATATGGTGGTGGGGGGATGGGGGGGGGGGTTGTCAGTGGCCTTGCTGGCTAGAGGCTGACAGTGGAGGGAGAGTGGGTTGAGTGTTCAGCATCTTGATCGCTTGGTGCATTGTGCTGCTCGCCAGCCTGGTGGTACGGGAACGGAGGCGCCTGTACCTCTTTCCAGAGGGCAGGAGGCTGAGCAGTTTGTGTGCAGGGTGGCTTGTGTCTTTGATGATCATCAGTGCTTTCCGGGTGAGGCGTGTGGTGTAAATGTCCTGCAGGGAGGGGAGTGGTACTCCAATGATCTTCTTCGCTGTGTTCACAACACGCTGGAGTGTCTTCCTGTTTTTCTCCGTGCAGCTTCCTCCCCACACTGTGATGCAGTTGGACACGACGCTCTCTATGGTTCCTCTGTAGAATGTTGTCATGATGGAGGGTGTAGCACTTGCCTTCTTTAGTTTGCGCAGGAAGTAGAGACGCTGATGGGCCTTCTTCGCCAGTGATGTAGTGTTGGTGGTCCAAGAGAGGTCGTCGCTGATGTGCACTCCAAGGAACTTGGTGCTGCTCACTCTCTCCACAGCATCGCCGTCGATGGTCAGTGGTGGCAGTTGTTTTTGGACCCTTTGGAAGTTGACAACAATCTCCTTGGTCTTGTTGACATTCAGCAGGAGGTTGTTGTCTTTGCACCATCTGGCCAGCAGGTCTACTTCTTCTCTGTAGTGAGTCTCATCGCCCTTGGTGATGAGGCCCACCAGTGTTGTATCATCCGCAAACTTCACTAGATGGTTAGTGCTGTGGGTCGTTGTGCAGTCGTGTGTCAGCAGCGTGAACAGCAGGGGGCTGAGAACACAACCTTGCGGAGCCCCCGTGCTCAGGGTCAGGGTGCTCGAGGTGTTGTTCCCTACCCGTACTGCTTGTGGTCTTTGCATCAGGAAGTCCAGCAGCCAGTTGCAGAGGGAGGTGCTGAAACCTAGTTTGTCCAGTTTTCTGATGAGTTGTTGTGGTATTATGGTATTGAATGCTGAACTGAAGTCAATGAACAGCATTCTCACATATGAGTCTTTATTGTCCAAGTGGGTGAGGGCTGGATGGAGGGCAGAGCAAATTGCATCCTCCGTGGATCGCTTGGCTCGGTATGCGAACTGGTAGGGGTCTAGGGTGGGGGGTAGGGTGGCTTTGATGTGTGACAGGACTAGCCGTTCGAAGCACTTCATGATTATGGGCGTCAGTGCTACAGGACGGTAGTCATTGAAGCATGATGGTGATGATTTCTTCGGCACAGGTATGATGGTAGCAGCTTTGAAAAGTGATGGGATGACTGCTTGCTCCAGAGAGATGTTAAAGATGTCTGTGAAGACATCCTTCAGCTCTTCTGCACAATCCTTCAACACTCGGCCTGGTATGTTGTCTGGTTGTCTGGTTGTCTGTCAGTACTTAAATTGCTATCAAAACTGACAGCTGATGGACAACATGTAGGCCTACCGTAGTTCTTTGCCACCCTTACCCATAGGAGAAATATCTATATAAAACAACAATTCTCATATGGCATGTACTATAAAAAGTAAATCATTACCTGTACTAATTTTCTTGATATGCAAGGCACACAAATAGGTATGGAATAGCGGCCGACGAGGTGTCCCGATATCAAGGGAAATAATGGACGAGGCGGCACCCGAAGGGCTGTTCGTTTCGCCAAGTCCATTTTCCCGTGATATCGGGACACCTCGAAGGCCGCTATTCCGCTTATCACCCGGTTACCAGCATTTAAGTATTAATTTATTAATATGTTGATCTAAGGCTTCGTGAGAAAGTAGATTCACCACTGCGCTTGGTACGTTGCCATGGGCATCATCACTTCCTAATCTAGTGAGTCGCGCCTCTATCGGAGGCATGTGAGGACGCGCGCAGAATGTTGGTGACTTGACAACCAAATGCGATAGAATTGACGACTGGGTTTTTGACTTGACAACCAGATGCGATAGAATTAGTAACGGGGTCTTGACTAGACAACCAGATGCGATAGAACTAGTAACGGCACTTCGCCAGAAAGTTAGAGAAGAAGCAACTTGGACGCCCGCACGCCCGCATGACATCATAGGTGTCCTGCTACCGGGGAATAAAGGACACCTGCTCAGCCAATCAGAAGACGTTGCGTCTGCTCACTGGGTGATAATCTGGGAGGAAGGATAGTCTACCATACCCCCAAACAAAATGCCACAAGAGTTTTTTTTAACTTTCCAAGATTTTGAGTGGTAACAGTAACATAACTCATTCCCATTAAACCTTTGGGCATCATATTGTACATGACCTCAGAATGCTCTATGTTTAAGTTCATGTAGTTGTACAGTACAGTGCAGTGCAGTACAGTAGCATACAGTACAGTGCAGTGCAGTGCAGTGCAGTACAGTAGCATACTGTACAGTGCAGTATAGTTAAGTACAGTACCGTACAGAAGTATACTGTACGGTGCAGTACAGTACAGTACAGTATGGTATATCACATTACAGTAGTGCAGTATAGTACAGTACAGTACAGTAGGCCTACAGTAGAGTACAGTCTTGATGACTTTTAGGCTACTTTGACAGCTGTATCCCTCCAAAGCCAATAGGATTTCCACATGCTGTTTTTGAAAGACTTTTAGTGTGTGAGAGAGGGAAGGTAGGCAGACATGTTTTGAACAAAGGACCACACCCACAAATAAAAAATAAACTTCTAGGCTTCTAGGAGATAAGATGATGGCTTCTGTGGTGAATGGTGATGGATAATTGCCGCTCTGGCTAATGTTTGGCTATGCTAATTATATGTAATTATAGGAGTAAACACGTCACACACACAACTCAGTGTAGTCTTGTAGTAGCTTTTTTGATATAATTAAAAGTGGGAAACGGAAAATTTTACCACCTGAATCGGTAACATGGACCAACATGCATATTATATGACAGCCACTACTGCTACTTTGTACTCAGGACAGATAAGTACATTTTTTTAAAGACACAAGTCTGACAGGCAGACAACAGATGCGTCCGTCTATGCCAGTGCTTCTCAACCTTTTTTATTCAACTCTGCCGTCTTGTGGACACAAGAGGGAATACAATTCAGAAACGCATCACGGACCAACAGATGGCAGACAACGCCTCTTATAGAGATGCGCGAGACGCATCTAAAAAATGCAGAAAAAAAATGCATTTGATGCAGAGGCTAGAAACGCTGCCAGCTGGGGGTGATGGGATTACTTTCCCTCCCTATGTGCGGACTTCCGTCCTCCCTTGCTCACTTGCCTCCTTGTGGCCTCTTCCTGCAAGACGGGGCCATGTATTGAAGGGGGCGTGTATTGTTGGGTCGAGAAGTTGGCCCTGATTGGTCCGATTCACAACGACATCTGACGTTATTGACTTGGTGCCGTAATGACAACACACAAGCAGGAGTCTGGGGCCTCATTTATCAAGCGTTCTTAGGCGCAGATTTGTGCGTAAAGCGCGCGTGCGATCATTCCTGAGCAAAGAATGGGATTTATTACCATGCACTTGAATGTAGAAATGTGCCTAAATCTACGCATACCTTAGACCAGTGGTTCTTTAACTTGGGTGAGCCAAAGACTTCAGGGGGTGCACGGAATTTTGTTTGTGTTGAGGTTGTGACCAACATTTTGCAAGCAAAAATTATAATCAGGCCCTCAAAGTAATTAATCACCAAATCATTTTTAGTGAGTATTGAAGTACTGGTTGGGGGTGCGCAACTTGTCTTGGGCACAGGTAAAGGGGTGCTTTCAAAAAGAAGGTTAAGAACCACTGCCTTAGACTATGTGTGTGATTGGAAGAGACATGAAATTGCAAATAATATTTACTGTACAGTTTGCTTTGAATGGCAATTCAGTATGACAGTGTGCTATTTTGCAGTGTTTCCGTCCATGTGTGCCTCCTTTATGTAGTTATTTTCAGTGTTTTCTGTTGCGATGGTTTGTCTGTCTGTCTGCTTGTTTGTCTGTCTGTCTGTCTGTCAGCAGGATAACACAAAAAGTTATGAACTTTGGATTTGGATTAAATTTTGTGGAGTTGTTGGAAATGACAAAAGGAACAAGTTATTACATTTTGGTGGTGTTCTCCCCTGCATGGCGCACAGAAACCCACAAAAGTAAATCAGAAATGAAACGCAACCCAACACATACAGTATATCAACCTTTATTATTCAAGAAAGCGTACAAGTTGTTACAAAAAAAAGAAAATCGGAAACAATTCTTAACGGAGCACCCTTATTTGGGAAGGCGTGGCGTGCTGTGTGTAGTAGGACAGTATTGCACTTGGCTTAATATTAATAAGGGTGACATTGTCAGAATCACAACCTCTGATGGAGATTGTCAACAGAGTGACACGTCTGGGTGTCAGTCAGGGTCACTAATGTGACAGTTGTCAGGGAAATTGAAGGACGTAAGTATGTCTGCAGACTGTCAAATAAACTCCAAAAATGTAACTTTATTGAATTAAAATAATCTTCAAGAGGATCCAGGGTGATCGAAACGTTGAATGCAATTAAGTTTATTTCTTGGTAGTTTATTCCGCAGTCTGCAGACCTACCTCCTTCAACTGTCTGACACTTTTGTCTGGTACCGGCAACAAGTTTTTGGATGAGCGTACCGTACCCAAACAGCCCTCAGGGAAAAAGGCACGGCTCAAAACTCCTGCACACTCTCCACATTTGCAGTGTTTAGACTGGACAATGGACAGTGTGTGGGAGCCATCTTGTCTCTAGCGTTGTTGACCCAGGGGTTCCTCTCCAATGCACCTGGCCAAAGGAGGGGTGTAAGACCTCAACGCAACAGAAGACGCTTTGAGGAGTCGGAGACCAGAAAGCTCCCGCATACTGTCCACATCTGCAGTGTTTAATAGCAACATTTTGGACCAAAAGGTCGCTATTAAACACTGCAAATATGGACAGTGTGCTGGAGCTTGCTTCTTGGTGAGCCAGGGGTTCCCCTCTGACGCACCTGGCCAAAGGAGGGGTGTAACTCTCCACAATAGAACTTCAGCCCTGACTATGGAAAGCAGAAAGCTAGAAGAGACGGTCAGCAGCATTAACCCCTTAAGACACAGCATTATAAATCATCTGTATGGCAATGACCAAGTCGTAATGTATTACTAAAGGCCCCCGTGTACTATAGAAGTTAACTTTCAATGTCTATTACAGCATGCCACAGGAGGTACAGTGTGCATTAAGGGGTTGAAGCTATTTTGTGCAAGTGCTGAAGTGTGCGGATCCTCTCCTTTTTGAGGAGTTTTTGAAAGCCTACCCTCCATACAAAACCACAATATAGGGGCACGGTGGCCCAATGAGCTCACGGTAGGGACACATTGACGCAAACTTCACCATTCATTCCTATGAGAGGTGAAGGCAAGTGAAGGCAAGCGAACAGGAGCGAAGCGAAGCGAAATCATTAAACCAAGTTTAATGTTATGCAAATGAGGAGCGAAATCGCCTGCTATGTGTCCCTACCGTTAGATGCCGTACCATTACACTGGCCCGAAGTCCTTTGCAGATCCTTCTCCTCCCCTCTCTCTCTCCTCTCACTCTCTTCCTGTCATACTCTCTACTGTTCTACAAGTAATAGACATAATAAAAGCCCAAAACATTTAAAAAAGAGAAGTCACAATATTGAGAAAGGAACACACTGGCAATAATGTCCATTAACCTCTATTGTGTGTCTGAGAGAGAGGAGGAGTAGGACATGGA